>NW_015778348.1:0-995 GCF_001515625.1 Sinocyclocheilus rhinocerous | reverse complement strand
CAGCAAAAAAAAAAAAAAAAATCTGGTCATCCAACTTTTACCTCCCCAGGCCAATGACGACCTATTTTATTTGTGCTTCTTTTTTATTTTCAGATAATAAAACTTGCATTACAGAAAATGTGACTGACTGAAAGGGCCGTATACTTTAAGAATCAGTGTTGAGTTGATAAGAACATGTAGAACAAATGTCATTTTCTGCCCCAGTTTGGTGGATGTGAAGGACAAGGTTTGCCATATCTTGACAGTCTTGGTTGCCTAGTTGTTTCAACAGCAGATGTTTTTCCCGTTTTTGTACATTCGATTGTCATGTGTCGCATGTTTCCTGGTCTTTGATGATGTCATAATGCATCGTTTACACAAACCTGTCAGCTCTTCACGTTTGGTGTACCTCAGTCTTTCAGTAGATGTCACTTCACGCTTATGCACATCACCCGCAGTCTATTTTTACAGGGATGAGGAGACATATGCGGGTTGTACAAGCTTGTTGGATGGAGTTTCGCTGAATGGATGTTGGCAGAACCATGAGTGCTACACAGAAACTAATAAAAGACAGACTCACCAATACTTTGACACTATTGAAGTTTTTTGCTGTCACTCCATGTATAGCACTTACGGTTTCACACTGTCGTTTGTGAGTAAAATTAGCCAGGCTATTGCGTCGGTGAAGTTTTCAGTAGATTTAGCGCTGGTTGCCGTGCAGCACAAGCTCATTCGCTTGAGTTGTGTTCAGAAATATGCCCGAGCGCTTGCAATGCATTGGCCAAGCATTTGCGTGTTTGTGAAGAATGTTTGTAAAGCTGTATTCGAACTGTCTGCTACTTTCGCAGTTGGCCCCCTAGTGGCAGTCAGTTTGTCTGCGCATTTACACAAGTTGATAAAGGGTTTAACCCTTTGTGAGTAGTACGGGTTTGTATTCATGTGTGATTTAGATGGGTGTGTGTTAAAGGCCTGATGGACCAGCTGTGGTGTCTGGCTGTCAGTTTTATGCAGATGAA
>NW_015778347.1:0-995 GCF_001515625.1 Sinocyclocheilus rhinocerous | reverse complement strand
GTGCTAAAGTGGAACTATTGCAAGTATACTTCAGGTACACTTAAGTGCATATTTTGCACTTAAAAAACAATATTATTGAAAGATCATTCAATTAAAACACATTCTAGGCTTAATATTAAGAAATGTGCATTGTGCACAAGTACTACTACAAATAAAGTTTAATTATAATTTTTATATCAGTATGGTCTCGAGCGATATGTCAGTAAATATGATAATAGATTTGAACTAAACTTAGTATGAAATAAATGTATTTGAAATATATTTCTTTTTTACTAGGGTTGACTATTGGAAATATCTTGACTGAGTGAACTTTGCCATTACAACACACTTACCATATCAGTATATATATATATATTGACCAATTTCTTTATTACTGGAAAAATAAATATTTTATTATATATACTTATATTTTCTTTGGGTAATTAACAAGTGTTTGTGCTGCGAACAGCACAAATCAAGCAATGAATGTCAGTCAGAATTTCTTAACAGAGAAAGTTTTTATAGTTTTTATCTTAAAAACTATAATAAAATGCTATTGATCTTTAATGTACAACCCTAGTTTGTATTCATTTTGGGGTGTGTTCAATTAAAACTATAAACTGCAACATACTAATGTGCTCACGTTTTCATTTCACATTTCTTTTGTGGGTATCAGGTGTTCAGCAGTAAACCACTTTCTCAGCAATAGTTGAAATGGTCAGTATACAACTCCCACAAAAGCTATGCCCCTCATGCTTTGTAAAAGGTCTGCTAGTTTGGGAAGAACTGGCCTTTGATCTGGCCTGCACGACTTAGTCTAGCAAACACACAACGGCTACTCTCTCTCTCTCCCTCTTTCCCTCTCCCTCATTCCTTTCTTCTGTCTTTCTCAATTTGTTGCAGTGTTCAGGGGTGTCAAAGGACCCGAGCTGTGACTCTAAAGAAGAGCCGGCGAGTGGGACATACACATTGGCCGCTCTGACAATGCCGGCTCAGGTTCCTGTGAGTTTGCCATG
>NW_015778346.1:0-995 GCF_001515625.1 Sinocyclocheilus rhinocerous | reverse complement strand
GAGCCCACGTTAAGGAGGGCGGTGCCGTTAGCGCTCGCTCTGATCTCCGTCTCGAACCCGAGGCTGAACATCCTGGACACGCTCAGCAAGTTCTCACACGACGCCGACCCCGAGGTGTCACACAACGCCATCTTTGCCATGGGGATGGTGGGCAGCGGTCAGTCTCTAGAGGACATAAATACATGAACTGCTCTGAGAGTCACTTCATTCGAGTATAATTATCGTCATATCATATACACACAGAAGCGTAAAGGTATTCAGAGCAAGCCATCAAAATAAAAGTGTCAGAAATATATTATTGTGCAGTAGAATGTACGTAATGCTACTACTACTAATAATAGATTATTTAAAAGAAATGTAAGGAATAATCACACAATATTTCTCCCATGTTTTAATTTTCATAGTATTAAATTCGTTTGCCAAAAACAATTTTTTTTTTTATTTGATTAAAAGATAAATTAAATTACTGTATTATGCCTGCATTTGATAATCAGAAAAATGTAAAACACACAAAATATCTGGGAAATAAAAACAAAACTTTTTATAGGGCTATTGTAAAAATACCTTTTAATAAATTAAATTGTTTTAATGCATTCAAATAATTAGACATGCTTAAACACAGAATCTGGTGACAATAAAACAGAACGTGAGAAAAAAAATTTAAACATGTAATAGGGTCCTAAAAATGTATTTATTTTTTGTTCTTTAAATATATTGATGTTAAATTGTATAAGTTTATTAATTGTATTAATTAGACATGCTTTTTGATTAATAAAATTTAATTTAGCCATTAAAAATGTGAGAAAAAAAAATGTTTACAGAAAAAAAAGACGGAATTTTGGAAAAAAATAAAACGGATTTCATAGGGCCCTACATCATGCAGTGCCTCGACCAATCAGAGCGGGCTGTTGAGGATGCGGTTGTCATGGTTACCGTGTTGCTCTCTTCCACAGGCACTAATAACGCGCGTCTGGCGGCGATGCTCAGGCAGCTGG
>NW_015778345.1:0-995 GCF_001515625.1 Sinocyclocheilus rhinocerous | reverse complement strand
CTTTGCCATCACAGAAATAAATTACATTTTAAAATATATTTAAATTGTAATAATCTTTCTCAATATTACAGTTTTTACTGTAATTTGGATCAAATAAATACAGCCTTAGTGAACATAAGAGTCTTCTTCAAAAACATAAAAAACATCGTACCAACGGCAACTTTTGAACGCTAGTGTATGTAGCAGAATAAACACAGTCAAATGTATTCTGTTACATATGCCTTATGTAATTTTTCTAAATTTCCTGTGGCAGTTTTTACATATGATAAATGTCAGAAATGGAGTTGTAAGTGTGAAAGTGGCTGCCTTCTGTGGGGTTAGTTAGAGCCAGCAAGTTTTGAACTCTTACTGTTCCTTGATATGCCAAACACAAGACAAGCTCATTAGCGTTACAGCTCCAGATGTCTCAAAGAGAAATACATTTGTAGAGTCTCTCGAATGTATCATTCCTCCCTCTCTGCCTCTCTCATTACAGTAAAGCAAAGCTGGACTAGCTTTCAGTAAACTTTTGATTTTATCCGCTCATCATGACTCAAAAGATCCACTAAGCAACAGACCCACCCATTATTTCCCTTGTGAAGTCTCTAGAGATCAAAAAGTTAAATGGAAGGTAAAAATGAATGTTATGACCATTTAACTACACCAAGGTTGTTCTGATTTTCAACCCATATGACTTACTTTCTTCTGTGAAGCACAAAGGTTAGAAATATAGCATTGGACATTTTTCCACTCAGTGAAAGTGAATGGTGACCGGTGCTGCGTAGCAATAGCATATGTTATAAATGATGCTCTTGTATGTTTTTGGAAGACATAACACATGATTAATATGTCCTATTATGGTACTTTTTTGTCATTTTTGGAATTTGACAGCCCCTGGTCACTTGTATTTTATTCAAAAGAGCAGCAACAACATTCTGCTAAACTTCTCCTTTTGTGTTCTACAGAAAAAAGAAAGTCAAATGGATTTAGAATGACATGAGTTAATGATGACAGAA
>NW_015778344.1:0-995 GCF_001515625.1 Sinocyclocheilus rhinocerous | reverse complement strand
ATATAATATTATATTTTTTTTCTCTTTTTATTTATTTATTTATTACTCCTTATTTACCGTTTTTCAATATAATTGCTATTTGTATATTTTCATTTCTTCTTCTTCTTATTTAGAATTATTATATATTAATGCAATTATATATTAATATAATTTTCCATCTTAAAATTATGTATTGATGCTTTGGCAATATTGTTTGATTAACGTTCATTCCAATAAAGTACTGAAAAAATAGAAAGAGCGATGAGATGACGGAAAGTCTGTGTGTTCTGTATTTAATCTGCTCTTCAGCAGTGCATTGAGTACTACCATTAAACAGCATTAATGTATATCAAGGCTGATGATAGGAGCAGTTGTTTTTGGCAGGAGAGTGAGAACACAGGAGGATATCAGACAACATGTACGTGCCTGAATAATCAAAGATACGTTGTTCCCTGGAAAGTCGTCACTACAAAAAAATTCTCCACTCATCATAATTTCGTCAGCGAAGGAAAACCAGGACCATTGTCCCAGGCCCTGTAATGAGGAGGAGTCACATCTAAATCTCTTCTAAACAACTTAACATTTTTGTGAAATCAAAATCAATCAAGCCTACTGACCTCTGACACGATGACATCATACAGGTCACCATAGAGACCAGCCTCCTGCGCAAAGACATAGTGAGAAGGTGTGGAGTAGAAGATGCCTAGAGCCCGCGTTAGAGAAGGGTGCATGCAATAGGAGACGGAGAGATTATATTCACGCAGGAAAGCTTGGAGAGTGGTGGAGCGACGGGGGAAGAACTTCAGAGCCATTGGGGTTCCTGGAAGTTAAGAGAGATTGCTAAAGTAAGAAGTGCTTCGCGTTCACCAAATGTACACCCTGTCTTGTTTGTCACAGTGCTATTAGGCTAGAGTTCAACATGAACAAAACAGGTAAGCACAGAACAGCTGACCTCTCTTCTGATGCACCGCCAGCATCACCTTGCCGTACGAGCCCTCTCCCAGCTTTTTGATGAG
>NW_015778343.1:0-995 GCF_001515625.1 Sinocyclocheilus rhinocerous | reverse complement strand
TAATAATAATAATAATAATAAAACTGTTATTTTAAATTGTAAAGAAATGCGGCTTTTGTGAGCATGAGAGACAAAAACATTAAAAATCTTACAGACTCTAAACTTCTGCACGGTAGCGTAGTTCATAAACAAAATAAAATTCCAGGTCGGTTAATTTAATCACTTTTTATGTATATCGTGTGTTTTACTGCACTATACTGCTGTAATGCATTCTATTGCACAAGTATTTATAAGAACAAACAAGCTGATTATGAGGTATAATGGATTAAGAATACCATTGTATATGCAATGCATTACATATACCGACTGCACAGAAAGTGTTAACAGGAAGAGCAATGCTTGTTAAATTACATGAATACTGTCACACATTTTTGTAGCTTGATTCTGTACATATGTTTCTGAAAAGATCTGGTAATTAGTGTGTTTTTAAAACAAGTGGTAAGAAAGTAAATTACTGCGCATTTACTATTGATCATATAACTTGCAAGATTTTCCAACCTCTATAATTGTCCTGTTTGTGATGTCTCTGTATTAGTGATGAAAGATAAATACTTTAGCTGCATGTGTTATTATACCTGTACGATGTCTCTCTCAGCATATCTGCCCCTCGATGAGATTCTGACTTCATCACCATCCAACTCGATCATGGCTAAGGACACACACAACAGATAAGAAACACGCATGACCAGAGACATGGAAACATGAGTAAGCTGCGCATTTGAGTGCCTGCAACTGAGTGTGTTTTGAGTATTTTAGTCACGTTTCATTATTCCTAAACCCATCGGCATTACTGTCAGTGCAACGAGGAAATGGTTGTCACATTACATGCTCATTTACTCTGCAGTAGTACACAATCCTTTTATCCGCTCAAGCTCAAGACCTGAGTATCTCGATAAAACACATGTGGGGGGATGTGCTGTATACATTAAATGACAAATGTAAAATGGGTTTATTAGAAAAATGAGGATAAATAGAAAATATAAGCAATATGACAC
>NW_015778342.1:0-995 GCF_001515625.1 Sinocyclocheilus rhinocerous | reverse complement strand
GCATTTGTATGACCTAACATGTAAAAGAAACTCAGGGACGGGTTAGTTTACACGGAAAACCCCAGAAAAAGGCACTGTTCGGTTCCAGTATACAAATATATGGAGATTTAAAGTCTTAAGTAATTCATAAGCTATTTTCGCTGCTGCAACAAAATAGGCCTAACTAAAGTGGAAAACACAGATTTAACGAGTGATGTGTGTGAAATAAGCACTTTTAAAACATCTGTGAGCTACAAAGACCGCACAAAAGTTTCGAAAATAAAGGCTCACAAGTTATCTAAACTCAAAACACCACAGAGTAAACGTAGAAAGGTCTGAGACGCGTAAAACTTTATTCCAAAACTGTTACAATGCTGAATAGGAGGGTAAACTCACCCGTCCCCGACGACCACACACTTTATGGCCTGCATCTGTGTTCACTTAGCACGCTATCCCGTTAGCTTTCTCTGTGAATGAATCGATAAAAGCTGCTCTGAAATTCAACACGGACAAAAGAAGAGCCGAGTCGATAGAAGTTGAAAGGAAATGTGAAATTTCGCTCAAACTCGACTGAGTAACTAAAGTTAGCTGAGCGAACGCATTCCAGAGCATTTGCTGCTGTCGCTGTTCCAGTAAAACAAACAGGCCACCACCCAAAAATCTCAGATCCCGGTCTGCACGCACACACACATAACCAGTCCCGTCCCAAACAATAAACACACTCCCTGCTGCCTCCTGATGGACTGGAGCGGATCTACTTCTCTAAACCACACAGCGGTCAATATTGTGATTTTAAACAAAGTTATGATGAAAACGTATATCCAATATTTCATATTTTAAATGAGAGTTAATTAAAACTAGATCCATAATTATAAAAAGTAGAAATTTTTTTTTAAATGAAGTATTGTCACACGAACTTTTTAACCCTGTAAAGTCTGACATATGAAAGTATTGTCAGAAGAAAACGGTTTAAAAAACAGAACCGTTTATTGCGCATTCAGAGAAAATATTTTTTT
>NW_015778341.1:0-995 GCF_001515625.1 Sinocyclocheilus rhinocerous | reverse complement strand
TCAAATGACTATGCAATGCATAAAAAGATTTCTTTTTCTGTATAAATGTATATTTTGAACAACTGGAGTACCTTATTTTGTTGTCTGTGTCCTAATAGGGATACAAGAGCATAGAAGACTGAAAGACTCGTCATTGTTCAAGCCAATGAAGAGCTGTCATCAGACGATTGATGATCTTGTGTGGATCGATGTCCAGTTAGATACAGGAGTTCAATTAAATGTCCATGTTATATTTTGGTTGCATTTGTGAGTTAAAGAAATTGCAACTGGTTGCGTAAAATAGGTACATAATATCTTAATACCAATATATCAATCGCAGGCCCCTGAATGTTATCAAAATGTAAAAATATTGCAGCAAGTTTTGAGGTGTCGGCAAATATTGTATCGCTGGTTTAGAAAATCAATGTCAATTTGTATCTAAATGAAAAAACCTATTTTCACCACTACTAATGTACACTCACTGTGTGCTGTAGTAATACCCATAAATCATGGTTCTAACCTTGATCTCCAAAATCAAACTTGGCCAGAGAGTGATTCATCTTTTCTGAATCATTCAAACATTGAGTTTTTGAGAAGTTTAGCTTACAGGTATAAAATAATATACACGGCTGTTGAAATGGAGTAGAGATTTGGACCTGGAAACAGTATTATCAGAAGGTCAATTTGCCAAATCAGGTGCTACTTTTATGAGAGATTAGACTCGATAAAACAGGTCGAAATATCTGAGACTTGGCCCTCCAGCAACCACATAGCAACACGCTTACAACAATTATGAAGACGATAGCAACACCTCATCAACCTTCCAGAACACTGTATC
Source organism: Sinocyclocheilus rhinocerous (assembly GCF_001515625.1). NCBI lineage: Eukaryota > Metazoa > Chordata > Actinopteri > Cypriniformes > Cyprinidae > Sinocyclocheilus > Sinocyclocheilus rhinocerous. Next base: position 178 of record NW_015778341.1, on the reverse strand, counting down.
GTGTTGCACTGGCACTTGAAAGCATAAAACCTGGTTTTATTCGTATGCTGGTTGCCGTTCATGTTACTGATTAAAGCAGCTTTGCAGAAGGTGTTTGGAGTAATGGGATGCATGCAGAGGGAAAAGCATCTCAGTGTGGGCGTATGGAGTGCTTCTGGAGGAGATGATTCTTACATTA
>NW_015778340.1:0-995 GCF_001515625.1 Sinocyclocheilus rhinocerous | reverse complement strand
ATATATTTATTATAATTAAATACAGTACACACACATACACACACACACAAATTTTTTGTCTAATTTTCTTGATAAATTGTAATTTATTATTATATTAACATTTTTAAGAAACACTACAATTGATTAAAAAATTGCTAAAAAATGGATACATAACAATTATTGATATGATTAATTATAGTTTAAGTTTTTATTAATTATTAGTTTAAAAAAACAAAGATGCCATTTAGAAGCCAAACATAAACTAGCGCATCTCCACCATGTATTGTCAAGTATAATTTCCGCAGCTACATTTGTCCTGAATTTAACTCCTAAGCTGATCACGTTCAGGAAGAGAATGGATGGGATCTTCAGTGTTGTTTATATAGGGAGGTTGATTGCCTTTCCTCAAACTCTGTTTTATGTCTCTGAGCCATGACAAACCTCATGCTCTGATGTAATGTGACTACCACCTACTGGTGGAAAAACAAGTCCCTGGTGCCACTGTGCCCATTTCCTTATGCCTCCATGAACCGCGGCATTAATTGTCTGAGACACAATCGTCACAGCTGGCTCTTGAAGTGACCAGTTTTGTTTGTTTGTTTGTTTGTTTTCGCCCTACTGCCCTAAGCAAAGTTGAAAGCAGCTAGCATGAACTCTTATCATACCACCCTGTTATGATATCAAGCGCCAACATGCTGTGCCGTTCCTTTCTGGTTAATTACAAAAGCCAATCAAGCTCACCTCAGTGGCCTGACCCTCCCAAGGGTCTTCAGATTAAAGGATTTTATATGTAAAAAGGTTGTTATAAAGTCAAAATCTTTCTTGATCGGCGTGGCAGTGCTTTTAGTGTAATTTTCTATATGTACCAACACAGAGTCCGAAAGCAGACATTAAGCTGTTTAGAGGACTGACCCATGTTATCAATCTAATGAGGGAGGGGAGCTCGGTCAAGCAGCTTTTCCAAAGGCTACGCTTGCGATGCCTGAAACATGGATCACTGACTCTGCTTGTATTTC
>NW_015778339.1:0-994 GCF_001515625.1 Sinocyclocheilus rhinocerous | reverse complement strand
AAAAAAAACAGTAATATTGTGAAATATGTTTTACAATTTAAAGTTTTCTATTTTAATATATTTTAAAATTTAATTCATTCCTGTGATGACGAAACTGAATATTCCGCAACCATTGCCTCCAGTATTCCATGTCACATGAGCTTTCAGAAATCATTCTAATATGCTGATTCGGCGCTCGGGAAACATTTCTTCTTATTATTAATGTTTAAATTCTGCCTAACATTTTTATGGAAACAGTGATGCATCTTTTTCCAGGACGTATGAATAGAAACAACAACATTTATTAGTGTTTTGTATTGAAGACTTAACACTCACTTTTGATCAGTTTAATGCATACTTGCTGAATAAAAAGATGTATTTCTTTAAAAAATAATTATCATTCACTAATGATACTACAGAAAAACAATAACAAACTGACATAAAGTCATGTTGTGATTTAGGAACAATTAGCTAATTTCTATAAAATATAAATAAACAAAATAAAATATTGTCAAACTACTAAAAAACGTTTAGCTAGTTACCTCCCAATACTTGTGTGGTGTAACCAAACCTCAGTGCTCCACAGCGGCTGTTTATGTAAAAAGGATCATGGAAAACCAACACGATATATTTCAACCTAGACGGATTTGACAAACCATATTCCAAGGAACAGTTGCAAACACATTATGCGTAATTCGATGCAAATATGGTCCAAAACAGAAGTTCCCTCATCTAAATTTCTCTTCGGAGTTCATTAAACTTCATATTAGCCTTTAACTGACAATCATCAACGTATCCTGAAAAGCAGATTTCTGGTACACAAGACATTGTATCTTCAAATTATACCCATACAGGCCTGGAAGATGGTGTTTGTACTTTCCTGGGGAATCACCGGAGATAATAACGCCACTCATTTAAGGCCAACCCTGCAAAACCTCGACCAGTACCTGTCTCCCGAGTGTCATAAAGCCCCTTTCTTGTTCTGCCTGCATGTCATAACTGGGGTTTGTCATTT
>NW_015778338.1:0-995 GCF_001515625.1 Sinocyclocheilus rhinocerous | reverse complement strand
CTACAGGAGAAATGGCTTGAAGGAGATGAGATGGAATAGGATCAAATTATTACATTTGCAAAGCTCTAAAATATTTTATTGGGTAGAAATTGTGAATAAAAATCCTTAAATCCTTAATCCTTGTCCAGTAAATCATGAAAAACTAGACAATTCATGTATAAGCACTGGTTACAACGAGTGGGAACTGTGAAGAACATCCCGCTCTTAAAACATCCGGAATCCTGCCATTTAATTTAGTGTCAGGCCTTTGAATGTTGTTATGGACAGTGGGGAGCCTTGGAGTCAAAAAGGTTGAGAACAAAGCATACAGTAGCCCGACACTCAAAAGTTTGATGCATTTTAAACAATGGTCAACAATAAAGTTGTCAGAGGCCCCAGGGCCTTGAGCTTAGAGGCCTGTATTCACCCGACACACAAAAACAAAGCACTGCCAAAGTCAAAATGATATCGACCGGCAAACTTGAATGTGTGCCCGTGACTGCTGGCACAATGTGAAATAAATAAGGAAACGAGAAATGTTATTTATCCCAGACCAGGCACCTCAGCATAAATAGTGGCTTCTGAAATCATTATCACATCAATGTTGAAATTTGTTAAACACATGTTCATTCTTGTAAATACTATACTTGTACTATACTAATACTTGTAAAAACTATATTTCTTACAATTCAATTGTATTTCTTTTATGATAATTTCCTGATGTTTGGACATTAAAATTCTGCAGGAAGAACCACTGCTTTATATCATTCACTAATAATATTGTTAGCATATATGATTTCAAATTCTGTGTGTACTTACACAGGCCTATATAAATACTTAAATGTGTAGTTTAAATGATACCTACATAATATAGCCCCAAAAAGTATTTTTGGACCAATGTTATTGAATCTGATACAAAATATCAAATCAAGTGTCATCTGCTAGACTCTTTCTGTGAACTTTGAGCCATTTTTGCCATTACCAGTAAAAATGTACCATAAGGTTCAATGTTTTAT
>NW_015778337.1:0-995 GCF_001515625.1 Sinocyclocheilus rhinocerous | reverse complement strand
TCATGACATTAATACTGCAGCTGAACTTCTGTCACTGAAATATCAGAATAAATGTGTGTAATGAATCCTCACATGTACAGTTAGATCAGAGCGTGTGACGGTGTGTATCTGTGCTTTTCTCAAGCTCTGTTTGTGTTGATGGCGATCCCATTGATTTATATTTAGTGTAGTGTTACGTAAATCATTTATATCCAAGTGTATTTTAGAGCTGCTACTGTAATGTATTTGTGCAGTTTTGTATATTATTATTTTTCTGCCTTATTCTTTTTCTATGTCTGAGCATCATAGAGATCTCAAGCTTGGAAATAAAAATAACCTTAGCAACTTTTTGTCCTGAGTTTTGACTGACAAGAGTTTAGGAGATATTGAACGGTAAGGGATGTGTTGATCTGTATCTGTTGAACCAAACCTAATGAATCCTGATTCACACGGATGATGGGACGCTCTGAGGTGCTCAGATTCAGCTATAGGGGGCGCTGCAGCTGAAAAACACCTGTAACTCTGTTGGGCCTTCTTGATCAGCTGGGTGATGTTAAGTGTCCAGGTGAGGTCCTCGCTGATGTGGATGCCCAGATATTTAAAGCTGCTCACCCTCTCCACTTCAAGGTCCCGGATAAACAGTGGCCGATGAGTTCCCCTCTCCTTCCTCATGTCCACTATCATCTCCTTCATCTTGTCCGTGTTGAGTGTGAGGTTGTTGTTTTCGCACCATGTCACCAGACTGGCTAGCTCCCTCCTGTAGGCCGTTCCGTCCCTATTAGTGATGCGTCCTATCACTGCAGTGTCGTCTGCGAACTTCAGGATGGTATTGTTCTTGCTGGAGGTGACACAGTCGTGTGTGAAGAGTGTGTACAGTATAGAGCTGAGAACACATCCCTGTGGAGTGCCAATGTTCATTATGGTGCTGGCTGAGGTCCTGTTTCCAATCCTGATAGACTGAGGATCTCGTTAGATACAGTGAAGACAGCGCGTTAGTTTAGAACTCTTCTATTATT
>NW_015778336.1:0-995 GCF_001515625.1 Sinocyclocheilus rhinocerous | reverse complement strand
AAAGTATCCAGATAGAAATTTGTTGCCCATTCTCAATGGTAAAGTGCCTAAGCAACATCGCGCGGCAACATTGCTCAAAAATGTATTATCACCTTAAGTGTCACCTTAAGTATCAAATTTAACTTTAAAAATGCAAAATACACATAAGTAAGCTGTGGTTAAATAGATATTTTGATGATCGTGCTCAGCCAGGAAGAACAGATCATATTGTTAATGAGTGCAGAGTTTAATTTGCTTCAAATGAAATCATTCAAAACATTGTAATAGCAACACCCTGGCAATCTCCCAGAATACCCTAGCAACCACATTATGACTAGGGCAACTAAGCAACCACATAGCAACACCCTAGCAACCACATTACAACACCCTAGCAATCTCACAGAATACCCTAGCAACCACATAGTGCCCATAGAAACCATGAAAAAAAATCTCTATCCAATCAGGTATCTGATATAAAGTGCATCCTTACAACAATGTGAGAGAATAATTGGTCTGTCTTGCTTGAATATAGGTGAAGGTGTTTATGAGCATGTTGTGTGTGTAGTTTTTATTAGTCTGTAGAGGTTTCTTCACATTCTGAGCCAATGTCCTGATATCACTGGCTTACAGCAACAACTGAACCTGTGGCTCTGCATTGGCCGAGGTGACGCTGACCTTCTTGCTATCAAATGACCACAGAAACCATCTTTGCTTATTTCAGTCAATGACATAACTTCGTCTTTGATCAACACAGCAAATGTCTGAATCTTGGCGTGTAAGTCAGTTCACATATTGCTTTCAATGGAAACTAAGACGCATTTACACATCAAGTGCCCTTGAAAATCAGCAGTTCCTCTTCACATGCCTCACTCAGGCATATTGTGTGTGGGTCTCGTTGATTTAGAATAGAGCCAAGATGTAGAGCCCTTGCAAGCCCTTGATGGATTTTATCACCAAATTCACACACAGCTACCCTAGTAACCATAACCAGGTCATGTAAGAGTCAGGCACATGGG
>NW_015778335.1:0-995 GCF_001515625.1 Sinocyclocheilus rhinocerous | reverse complement strand
GACTTCCGTGTTTCTCTTTTCGGCTAAGTGGCGTGTTCGGCGCAGCAGCCAATGGCGTGCCTCCTCGCAGCTCACCCGTTCTGAGCGCAGCCAATGAAAAAGCAGCACCCCGAATGCCCGGCTGTTTCCAGGCCAGTACTAGCCGATAGCGACAGAGCCCAATGTCAACAAAACTGCCCCCAAATCACCAGTATGAGTAATGAAAATTCGATAACAAAAGGCCCACAGCAAGCAGAAGGTTTTTGTCCTGTCGACACAAACGAAACAATGTGATATAAGCCGACTGTTACTGACTTACCAGCAGCAGTGCCACAGCAGAGGGGAATCCACCAGGCGGACGAAAACAGCGTGTCCAGCACTTCCTCTGGGAACAATGTAACGTTTCTCTGGATCTGGAGTAAGTTTAACACCAAGGCGAGAAGTACTCCGACGATAAACAATACAAGCCCCCGTCGAATTAAATTAGCGGACTGGAGGCTGTGCATAGAGCCGTATGATTGGCTCAGCACTGAGGTTATGATGGACATCATTTCACCCGTTTTACAAACAATCCAGCTGGCGCTTGACAGCTCCTTCGTCTTTACCGTGGTTGAACAGGAGCAGCTCCAACAGTGTTCCTCTAGTCTTGGCATTTGGCACTGCGAGAACCGAAAACGTTATTGTTAATATGGGAAAAAAGTCGTTATAATAATGCCTAGAGTCAAGGTATTACGCTACAAATACTTATAGCCCAGCAAAACACAAGTACTGTTGTCAGTGGAAGTACAGCTATGAAAACCCACCTTGATCCTGCAGTGTCCCCGTCTTAACCGCAGCGCGTCTGTGCTTTTCAAAACTATTTTGCAAAACGCTAAGCTAACAAAAGACACTTTCAGATGTGTTGTTTGGTCACAACATCTCTTCGCGGAACGCTGCAGTCTCTTTCACTCCACAGTACTACACTGCCACATGCGCGCTTCCTCTGCAGAAAACAAGCGCGGTCATGTCTGGTGAGT
>NW_015778334.1:0-994 GCF_001515625.1 Sinocyclocheilus rhinocerous | reverse complement strand
TTTAAAAATGCATACCTATTAAAGCTTCTGTAGTCGAGCAGCTCTGGTTTAGGCTCAGGCACTGGCATGTGAACTTTAAGTGTGTCGGCGAGCGTGAGGTCGTTGTTGATGGCCTCTTCCCAGGGGGAGTGGTAGGATTTTGGCACAGCTGTGGCATTGAACCTCTCCGGAGGAATGTTTGTCAATGGACCTCCATATCCTGCGAAAAACAACAGTTTACTGCATATATTTCATGTTCGAATTTGATGATCTGAAGTTCTGGATATAGCGTAGCCCTCTGTAAAGAATATCTTACACCATACAAATTAAAAGGCATTGCCATAAGGAGTAGAACTAAACAGATTCAAGCTTATTAAAACTGAACTGAAACAAAATGAACTTCACCATGCTGCACTTCAATAAAACCTAAAAAAAAAAAAAAAGAATTAAAAATCCGGTTTCATCTTGGATGTAGTAGTGCAATATGGTCTTGAAGTTTGTTACAAAGCAAAAGCAGCATGTACTCTGTTCTTTTACCCCTTTAAAGTCACTCAGAGTGATTCTAGAAATAGCTAGAAATAGAGAGTTGAGATGGCATGTGCTGTCACTGTTCAATCTCTCTGATTCCATTGCACTTGCTCTTTCACACATGATACAAGGCTTTGCAAGCATCTTACAAGCTAGTGAGTGTGGATAACATGCAAGAGCACTGCAATCATCTGCCATTGACATCCATTAATAACTCATATAAACCATGTTATTCAAATTAATCAAATGAAGCCGTTTTGAAATAAAATTAGCTCATTCTTGTTCTTGTTACCACATTGTCATTTTATCTATAGTACAATTATTGGAGAATGTTTTACAAGAATATACCATTTCCGTTTCAAACCAAAATGTCTAGTTTAATTCACTGTTACTTGATGCTTCTTTGTAATTACTTGTGAAATATACTAGAAATTTCAGTAGCAGTTTTCGGTAACACTTTATTTTAAGGTGTCCTTGTTACACATGT
>NW_015778333.1:0-995 GCF_001515625.1 Sinocyclocheilus rhinocerous | reverse complement strand
ATATATCGCTCCTTTAGAAAGTAAAACTGAGAGCCGCTGTGCTTGTATGAACCTAATTGGCTGGTTTATTGTATTAGCTCGACTAATTACTAACAGGAAGTCAAAACACTCTGCTGGTTATTTACATCCTGTTTCATAGCCGCAGTCCCAATAATCCATAAAGTGCAATGATATATGACGTCTAAAACCGCACACTTTCTATAACTGCTGGGCAATTAGTGGAGGAGCAACAGTAAACACTTGAAAATAATTACAACAATAGTCCATATTTACACTGGAAATATGAAGTGACTGGTAGCAGGATTGGCTCGTGGGGTTCAGATACGCTGCTTCAGCAGCTAAAACACCAGGAAAGCACATCCTCTATGTCAGCATTTAATGCTGCAAGATACCTGTGACGACCTGCGAGGAGCTGCTAGAAATAATACTGCAAAGTTTCATGTAATTATATTGATTGACAGCCAGCATTTAGAGCGAACATTAATGTGCAATGACATGAAATGACTGTGCACACAATCTTAATCTTAATTCTGTCTACTTTTACAGTTAAAATGACATAAATTAACTTCAGAAGCAACACTGCATAAGATATTTAAGATTTGATTTCATAGATTGTATATTTTGAATATTTTGTCTTGCTACATTTGTAGATTTTTGATTATTTTAAGTACAAACAAGTCAAATAAACAAATCTGCCAGTTCAGCACAAAGAAATACACTTACAGTATATGCAAAATACAGTCTCTGGAAATAAATAATATCTCATGCAGTTTTGCTTCTCATGTAAATTTATCTTGTTTAAAAAATGTTTTAAAAAGTATCATATATATATGTAAACAATGAAAAAATCTAGAAATATAATATTATATACTAGAAATACATTATTACATAAAAAATGTATACAAATATATACATAGACATTATATTACATAGTTATAAAATGTATGCAATTTTTAAAAGATATATTTATTCTATATATGATATATATAATATAA
>NW_015778332.1:0-995 GCF_001515625.1 Sinocyclocheilus rhinocerous | reverse complement strand
GGAAAGGGATCAGTTTAAACTGATGGCAAACCAGCTCCGTGAACGTCACCAGGGGCTCAAGAAAAGTACAGAGAGCTTATAGTATGTATTTCTATTCTGTTCTATTCTAAATTAATTAAACACTGATGTAGTATGAGGTATTGTCATTATAATGAATTGTATTTTAATAAAATTAAATGGATTTTATTTTTCATTAATAGGATGGTGACCCTTCTCTGCCTCCTGAAAAAAGAAACCAAGTATGTCTGTGCTTTTAAATATGCGTGATTATACATCATATGTTAGGTGCTCTCATATATGTATAAAACTACAGATCCTAGATCCAAATATGTATGTGTTAACAAATGTGTTGTTTAAGTAGTCAACCCAGTACTCCCGATTATCGTCAGTGTTATTCAACCAATAAAATGTTGTATGTATTATACATTAAAAAGTTTAATATTTTGTAGAACCGATGTGTTTAACTTGCCACAGGTCAATCTGGCCCAGTTACTGAGAGACTCACGAGAACAGAACAAACAGCTGAGTGAGGAGATAAAAGAAATAAAGCAACGTTTAGCGGAGGTGCAGGGTGATAACAAGGTATGGGTTCCACTTTGCACAAAGGTCATTACTTTGCATGACTCAATCCCATGCAGATGTTTGCAAAATGAAATGTGTAATCAAGCATTTTGAGCACAGTTCATATATTGTGGTATATCTGCAATTTTTCCATCCCACAGCTGCTGAGGATGGCCATCGCAAAGCAGCGTCTAGGGGATGAAGCGGTGGGAACTCGTCACTTTCCAGCTCATGAGAGAGAAGATCTTGTTCAGCAGTTAGAAAGAGCTAGAGAACAGGTGCATTGCTCTTGGCATTCCACACATTTTAATTCTCAAGAATATCGCAATGTCTCATAGTTTTTGTAGACACTGGTGTCATAGATTTGAAAACACACACACACACACACATACACACATGTTTACTTAGCTATCTAAATGGGGACATTCCATAGG
>NW_015778331.1:0-994 GCF_001515625.1 Sinocyclocheilus rhinocerous | reverse complement strand
GCTGATGTGGAGTCCTCTGAACTGTCCCAGGATCAGTCACGCTTGTCAGTGAGTAATGATTACGAGAGCAGGGCTGATCTGGGATCTGCAGGCCATCTGTGTTGTGGTTGTTCTCAGTGAGTGATTAAACAAGGTTAAAGGGCTTCAGGCCCTGTGGTCATGCCTGTATGCAGCCACTAATAGGCATTTGCCGGACCCTGTAAACAGCGCCAGGAAGCCTGTCATTAGGGATATCAGCGTTCAGGAGTTTGTTTTGAAGCCTGGTTTTCCATTATAGATTTTAGTGCCTACAAATCCATGTAAATATATCGTTACATTACTGGACTGTCAGTAGATCATGTTTGAGGGTTGTGTTTACAGCTTTTGGATCGCATATACAGAGGAACTAGTGTCATTTTTAAGGTAGTTATTGTTTTTCTTCACCTAGATGAACCATGAAATTGAAGCACCGTTTTAATCAAATATTAAATACAGTATATTCCTGTTCGTACTCTATCTTTAGGATTGATTCACGTTCTTTTTGGCACCACTAGGTGGAGACAGATCCCATAAGATAAAGCACATCTCAGACAAAGAACACCATGAGATGTGGCTTTCTTACATATTTTTAGAGGACTTTGAAAACAATCTACCTAAGAATAAATACAGTATTCAAAGTATTACACAGTTATTACCCTGGTAAAACAACACGAAACTCCCTTTGTGCTGGGAAACGAGTTCTGGATATTGTCTTGTTCTTTTACAAAACTGATCTGAAAGTACTGTTATCATATGGCCAGTTTGCTTTAGTCGCCAGTACATATATGTATGCATGTCTGTATGTATGTATAGGTTTGAAATCATTAAGACTTTTTAATGTTTTTGAAAGCCTCTTATGTTCACCAAGGCTGCATTTATTTGATCAAAACATAACAATATTGTGAAATAGTATTGCAATTTAAATAAAACAGTTTTCTATTTAAATATATTTTCAAATGTAATTTATTCCTGTGAT
>NW_015778330.1:0-995 GCF_001515625.1 Sinocyclocheilus rhinocerous | reverse complement strand
CTCTCAGACTTGCACTTTTTTTTTTTTAAATTGATGCTTAAACAACAAATACATAACAAATGTGCCATGGGTGTACAAAGTAAAATAAATATTAACTATACATGTATATAAAAATAAAGAAAGAAAGGCCTTGCTATTTCACAGTATCTTAAATGTACTAAACAAAAGCAGTTTTTACAGCTTTTTTTGTTTGCACTCTCCTTAATAGTGCTTATATAATTATCTAATTCTTTAAGCACCACAGAAAAAAGAGGTTTCTGATTGTTTAATTTACAACGATGAATATGAAACCTAACAAGTATAACCAGGAGATGATTGATTGATGCTTGAAACACTGTTATTTTAAGAATGCTGGGTTATGATTTTAATATTTGGCCAAAAGCTCAGGTTTCTTAATTGTGAATCCATCTTTTATTTAAAAAGAAAAAAAAAAGTTGATTATGTGGAGATTTTCATGTTGCTTGTTAATAAACGTGTTAAACTTGAAGGTCCTGTCTCTGTTCCTCCTTCATTTACTGGCTCTTGAGCTTGTGTTGCTGTGGTCTGAATCTAGTGGAAGGATCTAAGAGTAACACAGTGTTTCTCCCACCCACATTATTTAGTTATTTAGTTATTTTCCCACGTTGCGGCTCAGGGCTTTCGTAGCCTATTTATCCAAGTCATATTGTGTGAAATAGCATTATTACCTTTCTGTAGAGCAGTTTCATTACTCAATCTGTTTCAAACAGCAAACACTTTATTATTTATCCCATTATTTATAATTGGAAAAATTTAGGCTACATTAAATAATTTATATTATTTTCTATATTTCTAGATATCTCCCTATATTTTAAAGAATAATGTTAGGATTAGCAATTAAACAAATATGAATTAGCATCAGTTACTTTATCATAGATAGATCGATACAGTCAATATTATTGCGAATATCAGCTTCAGGAAGTTCAGACGCGTGTTTTTGCTGATTAATCAAATCTGGTCAGAAAGATTTAAAAATT
>NW_015778329.1:0-995 GCF_001515625.1 Sinocyclocheilus rhinocerous | reverse complement strand
CACGCTGCAGCCTACCTTCGGAGAGGACATCACGCAGCTCACTCGCGCCCTCCCATTTTTTCACTATTCGTCGAAGATTTTGGGCAGCCACGCCTTTCTGCTGGCGATTGGAACAGAATGGACTCTCGTGAAGCACGTAGGTTGTGATATAAATCGTTCAAAATGACTTTACCCCAATCGGTGAGCCGCACGCCCTCCCTTCCGCGCGGCGAGGAGCGCTGAAACTGGCTCCATTGTGGCTCTGAAAGTGAAACTATTTTGGCTTGTCGCAATTGTTGTGTTTGAACCAGCATGGGCTCTGTGCATCCTCAGTTTCTTAATTCTCGGTGCACCGTATTTCGATGCGCTTGTCGCGGTCCCCTTTCGAGGACTTTCAGCTTTTACGCGTTGCTTCTTGAGCATGAACGAATGCATGCATTAGCTACCACGACATGAATGTTATTATAGGTGTTACATGCGCGCATTATTAAACTCCCTGAAATCTATGTCCCATCCTCGATCAAAGGCCAGCCATCCGAGAATCCTGCATGTTGATCATTTATAGATAGCCTGCTTTAGATTGGTTCGGGGCGATGTCAATAAATTTCTCCCAATTATATCTGCTCCCACATTGGATGATGACGGTGTCCGTCAGTCGGATGACCAACAAGCTAGATCGTCACCGTGCCTTTTACTTTCTACGCATTTCTATTTTCTCATTTATTTATTTTTTAACGTCCCCAGCTGACCTCAAGGAAACGTAAGGAGAGTTGCTGACGGGACTGCCGGCCAATCAAATCGTGAAAAGTGACACCGGACTTTTTTTGTTCACCAATACGCTCACGGAGCCGTTGTGACTGACACAAAATAATGCAATAGTGGCTCACGAGTCCCCAGCTACACTGAGCACCCCCTCCCGCGACTCCCCCCAGTCTAGACAATGACAGGTGTGTGCGTGCGCGCGCGCGCGGTCGTCTGTAGTCTAGACGAGGAATAATCAACCTTCGAGCCTAAGT
>NW_015778328.1:0-993 GCF_001515625.1 Sinocyclocheilus rhinocerous | reverse complement strand
CGTTCTGTTATACTGAAAGCATTTGCATGAACACAAACTCCTATTATACGTACATTGAGAAGATTGTTGTAATATACACAATCTTCTCAATGTACAATGTATGTTAGTGTGTACAATATACACACTAACACTCTGACATAACAATTTTCACTTTTACAATTACACAGTGACTCGCACTTTCACTTGCACGCATCTCTAAAAAAAGACACGTGTCCGCACACACACAAGAACACGCACTCTCAGGTTTCATGATCTCAGTACATCATGTTTCAGTAAGCATATTAACCGGTGCAGATGAGATACTCTCTCATGTTATTAATCATGCAGTGCTGTCAGCACAGCTGGGGTGCGGGCCTTGTTATCCGTGCTCTCCTGTGTGGGGCTGACTCCACTGCGCTCCGAGACTCTTATCAGACCAACCCACCCACAGCTGTCTGTTTCTCCCACACTGTCTCTGAGACATGCTGTCAGTTGTCAGTACAACTATAGACAACTCTGTCTGTCTGTCTGTCTATCGGTCTGTGAGTCTATCCGTCTATCCATCAGTCTGTGTGTCTGTCTGTCTGTCCTTCCATCTGTCTAACTATCTGTCTCTCTGTTTGCCTGTCTGTCTGTCCATCCAACTGTCTGTTTGTCTGTCTGTCTATTTATCCAGCTATCCTATCTGTTTGTTCATCTGTCTGTTAATCCTTCAATCCATCATCCATCCATCCATCCATGGGACATATTTGTCTGTCTGTCCATCTATCCATCCATCCGACTGTCTGTCTATCCATCTATCTGTCTGTCTGTCCATCCATCTGTCCATCTATCCAGCTATCTATCCGGTCTGTTCATCTGTCCATCCATCAGTCCATCCATCCATCCATCCATCCATCTGTAGATAGATCTGTCTGTCTGTCTATCTATTTGTCCATCCGTCCATCCATCTATTCATGAATTGATAGGATCTATCTATCTGTCTGTCTGTCTGTCTGTCCGTCCGTCCGTCCG
>NW_015778327.1:0-995 GCF_001515625.1 Sinocyclocheilus rhinocerous | reverse complement strand
TGAGCATAAAATGCAGAGGAAAGTGCTTCTTGCCTACTTCTTAGAATATCTGAAAATGTTCTGAATTCTCTCCTTGAACTACTGTAGCTAATCCACAATATGAATAAAATGGTACAATAAAACAACATGATTCTTGCCATTACAACCACCATATTTGCCTGCCACTAGGGCCGTAGCTAATGGTTTGGGGAGAAAAAGTGAATGTTTCTAGAGGCTCAAATAATTAGTCCACAAAGAGTACATGATGCAAGAAGTTTCAATACTTCTAGCTATGGCCCCCTTTGTCAGGATATGAGATGTTTATAATAAACATACTGCTTATTATTTATTCCGTAAAAGTTGTTCCAACCATGCTGGGAGCAACCAATAAAATGTTGCGTTTGACTGAATACTGCATGCAGCACTTCGTCTCTGCTGAATTCCAGACATCAAGAAATAAGACAGCTTTGATGTGACAAATACCAAGATATATTTTTATGATATATTTTTTATAATATTTGTTTATAATACAACATGCTCTCCACCAGGCCCAATCCTTATATTGCTTATGTGTATCAGAAAGCAATATACAGGTTCAGAATCCCAAGCTACAGCTCTGCATACCATGTAAATAGATCAGTAGATGACGCCACAGCCCTACACAGTAACCGAGAACAGAGCCGGACACATCACAGCTCTCATTACTGGCTACAACTTTGCCTTTAACATCATCCCACTTTCAAAATCTCACACCTCAGGTTGTTAGATTAGGCAACCAGAGGGTTCACACGGAACACCTGTACACTCTCTCTTCAGTCTTGACTACATAACTTCTCCCAGCTCCATTATCAAGTATACAGGGTCAGCACAAATGGTACAAAAAGACTCAAAAACTCAATAATTTCCAGTCTGACCAATTCTTCTGACAAATCCTAAACAAATAAATGAACTCACTGAATCTGTCAAAGACTTACTTAAAGGGTTAATTCACCCAAAAATGAAAATTAGGCTGCGTT
>NW_015778326.1:0-995 GCF_001515625.1 Sinocyclocheilus rhinocerous | reverse complement strand
ACTATTGATTGGTTTGCCTTGGCATGGTTACAGAAAGTAATTTTGAGAAAAAGAGAGCAGGGAGGAAAGAAATGATCAAAGCACTTTGGTTCTATACCAAATGGAGCAACACTTACGAATTAAAGGGCAACAGGCGTTTATATCTGCCAGGCCCATGAATGAGCCTTCCCCAACAAGACTGAAAACTTATTGAATATATGGAAGATGCTGCTGTAATTGGAGGTTGTTTTGAGACTGTAGATGTGGTAAGAGCACACTAAACTAAATTCGGCTCCAACAAGCTGGATCAAATATATACTTGCCACGCTCATGCCCTGAAGTCATATCAGGAGTTTGCTGTTTTGCTCTACTAAGTTATTGATGTATGTATCTGATACGTCTTACATTTAGAAAAAATGTTTGTTTAGAGCGTTTATAAAATAAAAGATTCCCATATCAGACTTCATGTGAGTCAGTCGGAAAACAACTTAATGAAGACTCACACTGGAACATCAACTTGTTCCGGTTGCATGAGTGATTCCTAGGACTGATGGGCCGTGGCAAGAAGAAACGAGAAAAAAAAAAGCCAGCTGATACCTAAGAGAAGACTGGAGCTGTACAATTGATTTATTGATCCAGAGTTGTCAATAAGTGATGTGGGACTCATCTCTCTAGATCAAGAACTCTGGATCACCCCTGCTGCTGTTATAGTTCAGTGGATGAGAAGACAAGAAAGACAACACGAGGGCATTGTAACCATTTTATATATAATTCATGTGATTCCCAACATTTTAGTCCTGTAAGGAGTAAAACGTATACAAGAATTACTGACTAAATTGTGCAATATGATGTAATTTCTTTCAACAAGTAACATGACACAAATCAAGATTTCGTGATATAATTTACATGAACTATCCTCAGATCATTGGATACACCAAGAAATTCATTTTATGCTATCAGCTCAATACAGCAGCTCTATTCCACATTCTTTGCTCTACCACAGTACTATCATAATT
>NW_015778325.1:0-994 GCF_001515625.1 Sinocyclocheilus rhinocerous | reverse complement strand
GTTATTCAAGGCTTGTAGAGACTCCATGACAACAGCACAGGCCTCATCGGTCTTATTTTGGACGAGAGCACAAGCCTGTTCCTCCACTCTCTCCAGCTCCCTCTCCTTCTCCTTCACCATCTCCTCCATCTCCTGAAGTTACATGTGAGATAAAGAGGAATCTGTATTCCAGTAGTAGAGGTGATGTTGAATAAAATAAGACTGTGTCTGGTCAAACCTGGCAGTCTTTGAGTGCATTCTGCACGGAGGATAAGTTCTCGATCCTGTGTTTTCTCTTGAGTCTGTCCTCCTGAGCATTCAGCCATGCTTGAAGAGTCTGAACTTTACCCTCATATTCAACCCAGGATTCTAACAAGCATTCCAGATGCTGTACCTGAAACAACATAAAGTGACATTTAATAACACATTTATGCAATTTTATGATACAATTTCGCAATCATGTACCAAACAGTAACACTAATTATAAATCTGTATGTAATCACAATTTACAGTAGTATGCAAATATTACAATGACATCATCGCTGGCATATACAAATAAAAGTACCACTCTATTACAGTGGTTCTCAACCAGGGGGGCTCATAAAACTTCCATGGGGCTGCAGGATGACTGAAATACTAAATTAATAATGGAAAAAAATGCCAAAAGTAATAAAGAAAATTGTGAAAATAGTCGTTATTTTTGTTTTTTGGTACACAAAAAGCATTCACGTAGCTTCAGAAAATTACAGTTGAACCACTGAAATAACATGGATAACTTCCATGATGTTTTTACTACCTTTCTGGGCCTTCTAAGTGTCAGTTACTTAGGCTGTCAATGGAGGAAAAGATACATCTCTGATTTCATTTAAGTGTCAGTTACTTAGGCTGTCAATGGAGGAAAAGAAACATCTCTGATTTCATTTAAAATATCTTCAATTGTGTTCAGAGGATGAGCTAAAGTCTTAGAGGATTGGAACAACATGAGGGTGAGTAATTAATGATAGAATTTTCATTT
>NW_015778324.1:0-995 GCF_001515625.1 Sinocyclocheilus rhinocerous | reverse complement strand
TAGTTACATATGGTTAGCAGCGCAGTGTACAGTAACCGTTGTGTGACAACATTGGAAAAGCATGACAGAAAAGCAGCATGGAGAATCTGCCTGCTAAATGGAGTGACAACAGACCAGCCTCGCTCATTGTCAAGCCACTTTGTGTACGTGTGTGTATGTGTTTTCTCCAAGTGTGCGTACCTTGGATCTGAGTCAAATATGAGTATGCATGTCAGAAAGAAAGGGCTAGCGATCATTTCTGGTGCCCTGCAACCCTGTCTAAACTGAGATCCTGTCAGTGCCAAGGTGAAATATTGTTGCGAACGCCCCCAATGCACTTTTTGTATCCTGATGTCATTATTATTTCTAGGTGCATGATTTTTTTTCTGACACGTGTCTGCAATTCTGCAACTTGCTGTGTCTTGAATCCAGCAAGAAATATATCTTACGGAACAACATAGGGCTGCGGTAGTTCTTTACCGAGACACTCTGGCTCTGTTTTTTTCCTCTGTCGCTCTTTTCTTATTTTTTAACTCCGTGTTTTGGTGTCTCTGGGGTCTTTCCTTTGCTGTTTGGAGTTAAGAGGTGCTGTTTATAGAACAGAATATGGTTAAAGTGAGGATGACAACAGAGCAGAACTCTGTGTGTCAAAATGTGTGTGTGGGAGCTTTCTGATGCACTCTGGTACTCGGAATGTGAAATCTATCAAATTGTGACTTCAAATTTATTTTTAAGTTTATGTTTTGTAGATAGAGCTTTGTAATAGTGTTTTAGGTGTTTTATATTTGTATGTGTTATTGGTCTCTGTTGTCTAATTTTGTAGCATGTTCTTACTGACAAATGCGGAAATCGTAATTCTGGTCTGACTCTTGGTGGCTTTTTAATTTCCATATGCATATTTGAATGCATGTTTGTTTTTTGTATATGCTTAGCGGCTTCAGAATTTAACAAATGGGTCCCTCATCCTGTTTTGTGTTTTTGTGTTTTTTTTTTTTGGATACAGCGTCAACTAAACT
>NW_015778323.1:0-994 GCF_001515625.1 Sinocyclocheilus rhinocerous | reverse complement strand
ATATTGATATATAATTACACAATTTTGGGCCACACAGCAAACCTGTACTTTTTTTTTAAAATCACATTTTTAATCACAATTTTGATCAGAAAAATTAAGATTATTTTTTCCCCCCACCAAATGCAGCCCTAGCCAGTATTGATGTTTTTATCTAAAGGTCTCTTCTGCTACAAGGCTGTGACCTAAAGTTTTTCTCTGTCAGAACTGAGCTTAGATTCATTGCAAAAGCCTTAATTATCCATTTGTGTCTAAATCGTACAGTGTGCATTTGGCTTTAATTAGCTGGGATACGACAGACAAGAAATGCCGGTCGAGTTCACCGATCTCTAGCATTCAAGCAGATCCACCCTCTGGTTTTTACGACTCTTTGACTCAGTTTTACGACCAGTACAGGTGTTGCTAAGCTATCTCTGTGAAAAGGTCGAGTGCACACCCTGTGCTTATCTTGCCCAATAAATCCCACTAAATGACCTGTTAATCACCGATTAATGGTGTTACAAATAGGCCGCGGCCCTTCGTGGTGTGGGTGTCTTATCAGTGCTCAAATACTCCTATTGGAGTTGGGCCAGCGGTGATTGAAAGCGGTTCTGAAGCAGCAGAGCAGTCCTGTGTGGTGACTCACGCTCTTCTTTGTTTCAGTGCTGTGCTATAGGGCATGTTTGCAGGAAAGGGGAATTTTGAGCTTCATTAAGGCCTTTGAATAGTTGCGCATCTATGTCTGCACACACTTGAGGCTTGTTTCTTTATCTTCTCAGTCATGATAAGGAAAGATAGAGAGATTTTTACTGCAGAGCACACACAAATAGACAGAGTAAAGTATCTGTGTTCGTGACACATTAACGCATCAACAGGAAGTTGATCTTATCCATCAGGATTTGATTGCATTGTGGCTATATATGTAGAGAAGTGTGATATGCTCACCAAGCCCCGCCACAGCCATTTCACCCTGCTGCCCAAGACTGGTTGCCCACTGAAGCTAAGCAGGGTTGAGCCT
>NW_015778322.1:0-970 GCF_001515625.1 Sinocyclocheilus rhinocerous | reverse complement strand
TAATGCATCCTTGCTAAATAAAAGTATTGATTTAAAAAAAAAAAATCTTACTGACCCCAATCAGAAGTGTAATAAATTTGCTAATTTTCAACACTAAGAATTAACACATAATCCTTTATAAAGACATAGAATGCGAAAGAGAAAAAGAAGCCAGATGAATCTTACTGATACAGGGGGCGATAGGTGATCTGCTTTGCTGGTATCCTTTAGCGCAACGGTTGCAGGTGATGCCAGTCACACCATCTTTACATGGGCACTGTCCGGTCGTCTGGTTACAGGTCTTACCAGCTGCACCAACCGGATGACAATCACAGGCTGAAGAGAAAACACAAAACCAATGGTTACTACTGCAGTACTGTAATGCCTAGATCTAGTGACTGAGCAAGTATATTAGATGCTGATTCAGTTACTGCTCTGTTGAAATCAGTTCAGTGAAAAAAATCGTCAACTCGGCTTTCAAGTTTAAAACAACCGGCATTCGTTTGAGAATCAGACTACACAAGTCACCATGTATGTTGTTGATTCACTAAATAGAACCGGCTCATAAGAATCATTCATTCTGTAATCAAATTACTCCATTCATGATGTTCGTTGTTGATTCAGTAAAAAGAATTGGCCCATACAAGTCATTAGTTTGCGTAAAGGCTGCACAGTTTGCTCTGAATGTTTTGATTTACTAAAACGAACAAGCTCATAAGAGTCATTTTGAATATGACTACATGGTGAACAGTTCACTGTCGTTATTACATCACATTCAATACAGAATATCATTTTGTGGCGGGGGACTGCAAGGTGATGCCCCTTAAAGTAATATTAAATCTGGAACTTTACTTTGCCATATCACAAACTTGAAACTTCTGTTTAAAATTAGTTTGTGGAGTTTTAAGAATAGTTATTGCCCACACCTGTGTGTGTGTGTGTGTGTGTGTGTGTGTGTGTGTGCGCACGCTGTGCCTGGATCCTGTCCAGA
>NW_015778321.1:0-994 GCF_001515625.1 Sinocyclocheilus rhinocerous | reverse complement strand
CCTGTGGGAAGCCGTTTGAAAGCCTAGCCCCCAACTGTGGATTCATTGGGCTCGTCAAACCCCAAGATTAAATGTAAATTGTCAGCATGGCTAAACCATATTTATTGGCTGCTAGCAAGAGAAACAAGTTCAGAGATATTGATGCTGCAGAGGACATATCGCTCTACGCTGAGACGCTCCAATACGGATATATATATATTAGCGAAAATGTATGGTAACATTTGTTGATAATATTGGTCTACTTATGAAGTGATCTGTATTTCGTGGGGAGGGTGTCTGTTTTGAGTGAAAGTTATTTTTTTGCTCAGCAAATGTATTATTTGCTTCCGTTAGTTTTACTGTAGCGCTGTTAGTGGTTTTGTATCAGTGATCAATTACTTTCAAAAGTGTTTATCAATGGTTAAACAAAAAAAATTATGTTTTACAAAAAATATGTGATAATTAAATACTAGTAAAAACTTAAAACAGAAGCTGTCTGTAAATCAACGTGTATCATCATGTATACTCACCACCACATAAGTGTCATCAAACAAAACCCAGTGTTCTTGAGTATTCATGTCTCACGTCCTCCATCATGTACTGAGTAGTTAGTTGGCACTTAAAGGGAGAGGTTTGTGGTTTGGCGGATGTCTTCTGCAATTCATAGATGCAGTTTTGGCCAAGAGTACATCAAACCCTCTACGGCCCAAAAAATCTCCATTCCAAATAACCCCCTCCAACTTACTAAGAGTGAAACTAATGGACTGGAAAAGATCCCAGGAAATATTTGCAAGAATATTGATAGGTAAAGACCTGATGAAAGCTAATGCTTTTTATAAAGCGCTCTAACATTTTTTTTTTTTTACCTCAAACTTTAGAGACCCAAATGATGGTTTGGGTCCTGTTTGGATTGGTAGACTTCCTATAGAATGCGGCACACTTTTGTTTAGTAGTTGTGATCAGCTCAATGTTTAGTTGTTGTAATCACAACGTTACTTACAACACTATAAGCGCA
>NW_015778320.1:0-994 GCF_001515625.1 Sinocyclocheilus rhinocerous | reverse complement strand
AGGATGTCCAGATAGTGAGCAGTGCGTCTGTAGTCTGAAAACAAGAGAAATTCAAAGGTCTCAGCAAACAGCTTTTGACCACCTTTCAGCTTTTTCTTTATCTTTCTCCTCTTTGCTGCCTCTATCACTTTGTATCTGTCAAGTCTGTCTGTGTTTTCCTGAAATCCTCCGTGCACAGTGCAGATGGCAGCTGAGCAGCTTGGATCTGCGGCGGCCGGTGAGTCCGTGTGTGATGCAGTGGCTGATGGGAATGCTCTCCTCTCACGGCAACGCTGGGAAATGTGTAATGTGTGCTCTCAGCTTGACTCCACAGTGTTTACTGCTAAGCATCGTGCTTGTTTTGCTGTAAAAATGCTCCGATTTGCTTTGATAAACAAATTTGTCGTCCCTCAGCTGTGTTTCAAAGGCCATATTGATTTATTCACGTCTGCATTGAGCATTATGAACCCCCTCCCTGTGCCGCACACCATCATCGATCGTTTCAGGCACTGCAGGGGGTCTTAAAACATATTAAGGGGCCCTTAGTGCAGATACAAGAGACTTGAAATCTGACAGCTCTGAATAAATGCAAATGCAGCATGTCTGAAGACATGCCACACTCTCGTTCATAGGATGTAAAGCAGCTTTTTTCTTAAAAGTGAAGTGATTGCGTGGAGACATTCTTAGTCTCAGTACAAAGTACATACTCAAGGCTGTGTTAACATCTGTAGTAGTCAGGTAATGAATATTAATGCAGACAGTTCACTAACAAACTGTCAGATTTTGAGAATTTCCCTCAAGGCTAGACATACATTTGTGGCACATGGATAGAGACACACTGGCTGTAGGTGTAAAGCTGCGGTTTAGAGACGAGTGTAATTGTCTTCTGGCATTTTCTTATGTCTAAAATACTTCGAAACATCTTTACATGGATGCTAAGAGTCAGTTTGTGCTTGACTTCACCTTTAATTTCTCGTGTGATGAATGAATCCGGGGTCTTTAACTTTTTTTCAGG
>NW_015778319.1:0-994 GCF_001515625.1 Sinocyclocheilus rhinocerous | reverse complement strand
TCTTATAATCAGGGTCGTCTTATATTCGGGCCAATACGGTAATGGTTTCCAAACAGGTTTTTCAAACCCCATCTATAGTGGTTCAGACAAACAGGAAGTCCAAACTAGGGCTTGGCAATATAGCTAAAATGTTTATTTTTTCCCCATTTTTTTCTCTCTCGATATATCAGTATTTTTGTAGATGCACTCAAAAAATTTAAAAAGGTGATTTTTTTTTGCTCCCCCATGGAATATAAGTGATATGGATACAACATATTTACAAAGTACATACAATTTGCACTAATTAAAATAAATAAAGACAGTGATTACAACATTTACATTTTAAAATCATTTGTACTTAAAAGTACCAAAAAAAAAAACAATGTAACTTTTAAAAAAATAATTTGTAAACATTATTTTTTTTATCATCTTTTTATGGGGCTTTGTGCTTTTTTATTATTATTATTGTCAAAGACACTGTACCTTGAAATGTTAATTACTGAAATGTAAGGCTGCGTAGGCTAGTAAATGGAACACACAAGAAAGGGTGATTCATCTAAAAACTTGTTGATATCACCGTGCAGCGACATTTAACCTCCAGATTCTTGTTTGGAATGTCCAGGAAAGTTTTTCAAAACAGTTATTATTGTTTGGTGCCATTAGTGGTGCAGAAATGACACACTTCACCTTTAAGAGTGTCACAATTACAAGTTTTTATTGCATCACTCGTCTTTGATCACTGTAATCCAAAGAATTTTTGCTAGATAAATCCGTTTTACTCATGAAGATGTTTGTACCTGCCTTCACATGCAAAAATGCTCTCTTAACCTTTAGATTATCGGATAGGCTTAGGTATGACTTGAACTGGTTGCCACACCCTAATAACATTTAGTGTCATTTTGTTCTCAGTATGAATACAGATGTGGACATCCAAGTTGACCCTGACTCACCAGACATGAAGAGAAGGCGCGTACACATGTGCGATTATGACGGCTGCAACAAAGTCTACACCAAG
>NW_015778318.1:0-994 GCF_001515625.1 Sinocyclocheilus rhinocerous | reverse complement strand
AAAAAGGGAAAGAAATGAAAGTGAAAATGACAAAGAAAGACAGAGTTGGATGTCATCTTGGTCACACGTTTCAAAGGATGTTAGATTCAGTCATTTAAAAGAGGCGCACATGCTTAAAGTGTAAATTCTTTCTATTTAACATGGTCTTCTAATAGACGCTCGTGTTTAAATTGTGCTATGGTAAAAAAAAATATCTGTTGTGAAGTGATTCTGTGAACTTCTTATATATAAATCCATCACTAGAGATGGACTAGTCAAACATTGCTGCTCTACAGTTCTCTTTAAAGAAGTTTAATGTCGCTAGAACTAGATTAATTTTTAAAACACCACATATTCAGAGTTTTCTTTTGACATATTGAAATTGTGTAATTATTGATCAGTACTAAAACAGTTCAGTTTATAAAAGCACATTTCCAAACTTAACTGGTTAAGACATTACATTAGTTTAGATTGGACAGTAATGTAAACTAAAATCATAAAGAACAAGAAATGTAATTGTAAATAAAAGCTAAAATATCAATGTAAAAAGTCAAATAATAATGAAAAATAAAATGTAATAAAAATAAAATAATGTAGAATATGATTTAAAAATATTAAAATAATTTATAAAAATAATATATATATAAATACCCTAAAGTACATTATAAATTAAATTATTATTAAAATAAACTAAAAATGAATAAATTAGATATTGTATATTAAAATAAAAATATGTCCTGAAGGTATACACATTTCATTGTTCTAAAATGTCATTGTTTTTAGATTACACTTAAGTGATTTGTTTTGGATATAGTTCTAGAGTAAATGCAAAGAGATGTTAAATATTGCTATTACCATCTTAAACCAAAAAAGGTTTATTTATATTATACCATGAAGGAGTCAATAAAATGATCACCTGCAGTAATACAACAAAAACCGTCAGAAAGGAAAAATATCCCAGCGTTCTTTGAGGCTGAGATGAGACTCCATGAGTTATTGCTTAAATTGGTGGGAA
>NW_015778317.1:0-994 GCF_001515625.1 Sinocyclocheilus rhinocerous | reverse complement strand
CCAGTCTTCAGTGTCACATGATCTTCAGAAATCATTCTAATACACAGCAACTTTAATTTAAATAACGCAGATTTTTTTTAAATTATCAATATTTTCAAGACTGCTGTTTGCAATTGATCCAAAACTTATGCTAAGTGTATTTTGGTCTGTACATGAACCTCATACGACTTTCTGACCTACTGCATTGGCGTCTGTGTGTGAGATCAATGAAACATCTCGTCTTTGTCCGTATGTCGGAGAGATTCCTGTGTTTGTTGAGTTTAAGGGTGTGTTCAGACAAAGCTTTCAGCTCATGTTTACTTACAGTGATGTGGAATAGATCTGAACTTGCTTTAGAAGTGATATAATTATTTTGCATTAAAAAGAGACTTTAATCTTCACAGTTACTATAAAAAATTTCCCAGTTTGTGAAGTAAAATGATTTTCATGCCAGCGCTTGCCATTGAAAGCCTCTTTCTGGGTCTGTTGAAATGATGAATCACAATGAAGCATACCAGGAAAGTCTGAACCCACATGGAGAAAGACGAGAAGAGCTCAGGATGTGTTGAAATTTGCAAGTCTGAACTGATCATCCATTCCTCTGAATTGAAGAAAGTGTTATGCTGCTGTTTTAGCCTTCCTTCCTGTGACACTCGGCTCTCGTTTCCTCTAAATATGGAATATTCTGATAGACACTCTGACCTTCCTGCATCTTCAAGCCTAGTTTTGATGTTTTGCTTAGCCTGAGTGTTTTAAGATGTGAATTATTCCTCAAATCATGTCTTTATGAATATGACTCTCTTTTATGAAAGTAGGGTTGGGCTATATTTATTTCCATATTATTCATAATCTCTGTTTACTGTGATATTAATTTCATACTATTAATGGGGGGAAATGCATTCTGCATGTTTGTTAGACCTTGAAAATGAATGTAAACTTCACAGAGTCAGCTACCTTTTAATTTAGGGCTCCATGAAATCAGTGTTATTTATTTATTTATTATTTTAATTTTTTT
>NW_015778316.1:0-994 GCF_001515625.1 Sinocyclocheilus rhinocerous | reverse complement strand
ATTTTTCCAGATTAAACATTCATGATATTGCATTTATCACTGCAGATCAAAACTGTAAAAAATGTAGACCGTTTACAGTGTATATTGAGCAGAAACCTTCTCTCTCCACACACACTCATACTCTCTCATTACTATCCTAGCAATCATAATCTCTGATTGCATGCGTGTTTGTGATTATATAAACTTTCAAATATGTAAAATATACATTCTAAGACAAGGACAGATGAAAGCAGATTGTAATTCTAATTATAGTCCATTGAAACATTACACAATCATGCATATTTGAAAGCATTTGGACAATTATAATCTATGTATTTGTGTGAATACATATGTGATAGAGGAAAATTGTGAATGTGTTTGTATGCATAATCCGACTCTGATTACACTTGATGACCTGACAATGTTTAAAGGTCTTGTAAACACCTTTAGCTGTGTTCATTTATCAGATGAAGGTCATAAACGTTTGAGCGAAGTACAGTAGATCACAGAAGATTTTTCCATTTTGCTATGGAAAATTTTACTGCATTCTGGCTACCGTCTAATTTAATGTGTGTATGTGCGCATTGCCAAATAATTATTTGTTTCAATAATAAATAAAGACGTTTTAATGACTTTTCACAGTCTCTTTAGAGAGCATAAATCCAAAAACTGGTCTTAACTATATATTAATCAACAATACTAAGCAAACAGTTATTTTGATTATTTACTTCTTCAAACATTCCTTTTTACATCTATAGCTACATATCATCACGTGAACAGCCAGTCATTAACTGATCTCACTCTCACAATACAACATAAGCATTCAATTGTAGCTGTAGGTGTTTGATTCACTAAAAAGAACTGAATCATAGGAGTTATTCATTCTGAATCGGTACTACCCTGGTAGCATTGTACTGTATGTTTTTGATTCACTAAAAATAACTTGTATTTGTTCAGGATTCTGATTGACAACATTAAAGGAACACTCCACTATTTTTGAAAATAGGTTCATTTT
>NW_015778315.1:0-992 GCF_001515625.1 Sinocyclocheilus rhinocerous | reverse complement strand
ATCCGCCATAAAACGTTATTAGAAGAAGAAGAAGAAGAAGAAGAAGCAAGTGACAACACGAGTGGTTTACTATTGCAGCGTCCTTGTGAATATTGGCATCTGCTCAATTTAATATCCTACTTTTTTGACATTAAATTGCAGATATGAAGATAGATCCTGTAAAATGGAACCGGAATGCGTCACTGGTCTATGCTGTTGGTGTTTGGACCATGCTTGGTTACGCATATTACAAATACACGCTCGGAGACGACAAAGCCAAAGGTGAATTATAATAGGTTCAGCTGTCATTTGCACCGAGAGTATTCAATTACTCTACAGACTTGACTTAAAATGTATCCTAGAAGCTTGGGAATTTATATACTAAATACATGGCAATGTTGTGTCAATTTCAGAACTGCAAATTTGTTGCACATAATGCACTGTTTTGTTTTTATTAGTTGAAAAGGTCGTGGAAGACAACAGACCTAATGTGAAGATATATGAAACAAACTACACTCGGACCACAATTATCTATAAGGAGGATTCTGTGCCATATACCACAATGCTTTTAAACTTCATCAAATCTTCTTGTGGAAGTTCTACAGAGAGTCAAAAACAAGAAGACGAGAAATGAGCTGACTGTTTGCTTGTTTGTTTTTCCGAAAAAAATAATAACTGTCATATTTTAAAATTAAATTAAAAAGCGAAATGAATGTTTTGTGACACTGAACTCAACTGCAGTGACGTATTTAAAATACGTAACGTATTTGAATAATAATACGTAAAAACGTAAATAAAATAATTTGATGATTGTCTTTTGAGATAAGCAACACATCTAAAGGGGAGTATTGTGTTCACGGCATCTGTGTTAAAGGAATAGTTCACCCAAAGGACATCAAAGATGTAGATGATTTTGTGTCTTCATCGGAACAGATTTGTAGAAATGTAGCATCACATCACTTGCTCCGCAATGCAGTGAATGGGTGCCGTCAGAATGAGAGTCCAAACAGCTG
>NW_015778314.1:0-994 GCF_001515625.1 Sinocyclocheilus rhinocerous | reverse complement strand
CTGCCCTCACTCACCCGGAGTCTGCGGTGCAGTATCTTTATCTCTCTCTCCATGTCATGCTTCTGATCCTGAAGCTTTTTCATCGAATCTGCCAGGAAACCAGAAAGAGAGCGAGTGAGCATGTGAAATGAGAGCATACAGGGTTCACATGGGGGACATAAAAAAAATAAATGCACTGTAGCAACAGTGATTATGTAATCTCATTCTAAATGTCACCACAAAGGATAAAAGGTGACAAGTAAATAAAAGAAATTTTCTCTCCTTATGATTTCCAATGATATTGGTGATCTGTAGCAGTCAAGTGATGGTAAAAAAAAACATTCATTCACTGCTGCTTCATACTACTAACACAATAAGTAAACCACATCCTTAAACAACTGGCACCACCATGTGGTGATATGAGGAAGATACACCAATTAGAGTCTCTTCTCGTGTTGATCCACATTGTCTGATGCATCTTGCACAAAACTGAAAAAAAGCACTTGTGAAAATTTCCAATCAGACTGCCTGACTGCAAGGCAGCTTCCTGGAGGCTTACAAATTTTCATGGACACTGTAAAACCATATTTTAAGTTTTGTTTTTGTCCAAAAAATGGCATCATCTATTTTATATTTACCTGCCCATAAATGACATGTAAAACAAAATTATTTGGTTGATTGCTTTACATGTGATTTTGACAGTCTCTTCTTATGCAAGTGGATCAGATTTCATTCTGCAACACTATGTTGAACAGTTCAGCATAAAATAAATTTGTTTAGGTCAGGGACTCCCAATCCTGTTTCTGGAGATCTACTCCCCTGTAAAGTTTAGCTCCAACCAAATCAAATACACCTATACCAGCTAATCCTCATCTTCAGAAACACTTGATAATTACAAACAGGTGTATTACTGAACTCCTCAGAAAAGCAGATCTCCAGGTAGAGGATTGGGCATCCCTGGATTAAGTGTATCATTAAAGGGGTCATATGACGTTGCTAAAAAGAACATTATTTT
>NW_015778313.1:0-990 GCF_001515625.1 Sinocyclocheilus rhinocerous | reverse complement strand
TGTTCAGAACTGAGATGATTCTGCATCATATACTGTTGATCACCTCGTCTAAAAATACAGTAATCTACTGAGAAGTCATTTGCGTAGTGTGGATTCGCACAGTAACATTTCTTCATTTTATTTGTTTTTATTCCCTCCGTTGTTTATCTTATATTTTAGCATTGTCTAGGGACTTGATTTGATCTTAATGATGTGGCATCAGATTGTATAATGATGTGTTCATTCCTCCGAGCCACTTTTTTGTTTTTCTTCCTGTACTGTAGAAGAAGAGCACTGGAGAGGCCACCCGGTAAACAAGGCTAAAAATGATGACTCTAGGCAAGGTTCAATTCGGCCGGCTCTGTCTTCTTTTCCCACATGAGTTACTCTCTGAATGCGCACAGCACCAGTTTTGTCTTGCATTTTTCCTTTTCTATTCCTTAGAAACATACAAATGCCCATTCAATGGCTTTTGTTTACTGAGCTAAGCACTGACTTGAAAGTCCAGCTGGACTTGGCTGTAGGGATCTGTCTCTGTGTGCATATGAGTATACATACATTCCGAACCGTTTCCAAGTTCTATATTCCAAGTTCTATTCTACATTTTTATTTCTCCAACAATGCTATTTTGCAGGAAACAAATCCATTTAATAGCAAAGCAAGGGCCTTGTAGAGATGAAGTTGCAATATAGTAGGGCTTTGCGTTATGGTGGTTTACCATGCGATTCAGATGGTAGATTTAACAATGCTATTTATGTTGCAGTGTTCATGCCATTCAGAAGTTTGGGGTTGGTAAGATTTTTTTTTTTTTAAAGAAGTGTCTTATGCTCATCAAGGCTGTATTTATTTGATCAAATATAGTAAAAACATGAATACTGTAAAATTTGTACAAATTATATATAACTCTTTTGTTTTTTAATATATGTGAAAATTGAATTTATTCCTGTGATGTCAAAGCTGAATTTTTCCAATGTCACATGATCCTTCAGAAATCATTCTAATATGCTGATT
>NW_015778312.1:0-994 GCF_001515625.1 Sinocyclocheilus rhinocerous | reverse complement strand
CGGCGGCCTGCTCAGGTCAGTGTGACCTCTCTATTGTTGCTCTGGCATCCGTTTTACACTACATTTATAGAGAAACCTGAAAACTGATCTCGTCTGAGAGAGAGAGAGAGACAATGTTTAGCCGTCACTGAAGCATGATGACATTAGATAAGAGATTAAACTGATGTGTTAAAGGATTAGTTCATGCAAAAATGAACATTTTGTCATTACTGTTACAACCTGATGTCGTTTCAAAACTGTATTATGAAATTAGAATTTCTGTTTCCACTCAAGGAAAGTGAATGGTGATTTATAAGCTCCAAAAAGCATTATAAAACTAGTACTCTAAATCCTTAGTTATGATTTATGAGCCATAGTTATGAATACATTTATATGAGGAACAAAGCATTTTTCTGTGTTTTTTACTTCTTCTCATCTGCCATGTCTCAGATCATATGTTTTGCAGCATTGTGGTCAGTCACATGACTTGTGAGAACCAGAGGTGTTTGGTATTAGTGACAATTGCAAGTGTGAATTTGATTTAGAGCTCCAGAAAAAAATGTAACACTGAAGGCTGGAGTAATGAAGCTGAAAATTTAGCTTTGCATCACAGGAATACATTACATTAAAATAGAAAACGGTTATTTTAAATTGCAGTAATATTTCGCAATATTGCATTTTTTACTGCATTTAAAAAAAAGAAAAAAAAGAAGACTACTTAAAAGACTTTCAGAAACATTTTAAAAATCTTACCAAACGTTTCATTGGTAGTGGTAGTTCATTTAAAAGCTATTATGGCAGCTTCAGAGTAGCATTCTTTAATGCTTTTCTAAATTTAAAAAAAAAAAAAAACTCAAGAGATTTGTCACAAGCTACAGATCTCCTTCTCTGTAATGCAATTGGTTATTAGCACAAAAACATGCATGGATGCACAAATCCACTAGATGCACTAATCTTTTGGAAGGATATTATTTGAGTTGAGAGTCACTCAAAACCTTTTCTGAGTTTTTGATTT
>NW_015778311.1:0-993 GCF_001515625.1 Sinocyclocheilus rhinocerous | reverse complement strand
AAAGAGAAAGGAAAACTTGAAATCGCATCATATGACCACTTTAAACAAGCAGGTCAACTGTGTGACTTACTGTATATTGTAATACAGATTCATCAATCTTTCAGAAAACAGATTTGCTATATGTTTGATCATTCTTTCTCTGCATTATAATCCTGTGACAAATGGGTAGGTCGACTGAAGTAAAAATAATTTCTTTAGCTATGGCTACAAATTTGTCAAAATCTGTTTGCTTCCTTAAGCAGTGTGACATGCTTAAGTACATACTTAATTAGGAAATGATGCTATTTAAAACATATTTGTATTTTTTTAATTATAAATGTTTGTTAACATTAATATGTAGGCTAGTTTTATGATCTCATATATAATTAAGAGGCTACATGTATTATTTGTACTAAAATGATTTATTATGGTAATTTCACAAAAGCTAAATGTGATTAAAATAGTACCCAGTTACAAAATATAGAAATATACTCTTTACACCAGGCCTATAAATATACATAAACTTGACGCAAAATCCTGATATTGTTGCCTAAAAAGATCATGCCCGTTATTTTTCAACTATCCGGTTATAGACATAGATATAGACATATATAAGACAAATTATTCACTAGATACATTTTCCCTCCAACCCAAACAAGCACTGCTTTGGCGCGCATAGGCCATTCGAATAATGACATCATCGAGGCGCGCCGGCGTCCATTAATGTTTGCGTACGGGGAATAATGGCGATGTGCACAATATTACGATGTGCTTCTGTTAGTTTGACCTCCTCGCTGCCTCGACTGTCAAACAGAAACGCTCTGGTTCCAGCTAGACTGCTGGCGAGGACATGTTATATAAGAGCCCTGAGCACCACCACTCGATTTTGCGCAGGTATTTAAACTTATAAATGTTTACAGGCGACTCGCGTGAAAGTTTAGATCTGTCTATCTGTGCACTGATGTTGCAGTCATTTTCAAATGCTATGGTAGTGATAAACTCAGAATGAACTAT
>NW_015778310.1:0-994 GCF_001515625.1 Sinocyclocheilus rhinocerous | reverse complement strand
TCTTAATAAGCTCACATCAGCTAGGCCTGGGTCGCATAAACTCAGACACAGTTTTTGGCAGGGTGACTGCATTCTTCTGCACTCTGATCTTCTGCATACAGTTCTTAGAAACTGATGCTATAGGACTCAACAATAAGGATGGCTTGATGGCACAAGAATGTTAGAGTTTTATATATTTAAATTTTTATATAACTTATATACTTATATAGCTTGTTAAATTTATTTTTAATAATGTCTGTTAATTGTTTTTTTTTTACTATTACAGGATAGAACTACCATAATATGTTTGAAGATATTTATGAAACATGCTAAGTTCACATACTTGTTTCTCTGAAAAACAATTCTACGGCCAGTTATTCTACATTGAAATGTGCGTTCAGTGTCAGAATGTCTGTTTTTTGGTCTATGTGATTCTACCCACTGCCAATTTACCCAATAGTATTTTGAAACCCTGGGTTGCCAATTGGCAGCAAACAAAGCATACTGCAGCCATGGAAGTGAGCAAACCAACTGGCTCAGAGATCACAGATTCTACCCAACTTAAAAAGCTCTATGACCAGAGGAATATTAAAATGCAGAAAATTAACTGTATATGGCTCGTCACCTTCAATTGTCAATTGACTCTTCGCATGGAGTATGATTGACAGGTGATCTGACCAATCATAATGCCAAATCTGCCATTTCTGTAAGACAAACAATCCAGACAGGACAGTAGATTAACCTCAGTGGACTTGAATTTATAATTTGGTGTGTACTGACATCTTTCCGTGGTTGAAGTAAGATACCCTCTGATGTTCGTTAATGTTTATTTCGTGAAATAACTAGTAAAGAGGAAAAGATGATCAGTTCACGTGCCGCTAGTCCTGAGATGCTAGAGTGATCTGTCATTACACGTTAAAGAGCCACAAAAGGGAATTTATTGTGTGAATTTCTTTTAAAAAAAGACTAAATTTGAAAAACGTGTTTCATCCCAAAAGTAACCTGCTCTGTCTTG
>NW_015778309.1:0-977 GCF_001515625.1 Sinocyclocheilus rhinocerous | reverse complement strand
AAATTCCATATAAAGATGTACTTAAGTCATACTTAAGTGGTTCACTGGAAAGTTCAGCTAACTGCATTTAATATCAGTTTAAACTATCATACAGTTTTCATTCAATTACAATTAACATGCAATTTTTATTTCACCATTTGTCACTATGGACATATTCATATAAACTATTTTGAGGACAATTATTTAGTCTACATCACACTGAAATGGTAGATATACTTATAATAAGATTTAGTAATACATTAAAATACCAGACAACATTATCAGGAGATAAATGAACAACATGCCATAAAATCCCAAAGAAAATTTCCCAAAATATTTCTCATCAATTTTGTCTTAAATGTTTCTCTTAAAAAAAATTCTGAAATAAAAATAGACACAAATGAGATAATTGTGAACATACAGTAAACATACAGCAGCGTTAAAGAGAGCATGCATTTCACAGGTCAAATAATTTGATTCCAGAGGGACTTAAGTTCATATTTGACTGCAGACTATTGGTATCTTGAGGACATTTTGAGATATTGAGATTTCATTGGAATCCTTGATGACATTATACTGGCTTCTTTTTTTCCTCAGGAGAGAAATATGAGAAGCATGAAACTTAAGAAAACATCTCAATATCTAACTAACAGTTTGTCATTTTACTTTCCTCTGAGATATAACTGAGTAATTGATTCTTTAAAAAAACCTCGGCGTACATCATAAAAACAGGAATCCTTACCTTTTTATAGCCTCTTTTAGCTTCTCTGGGATCAAAGCAGAACGGACTGCCTAACAGAGACAAACGAGAAGAGTGCATCGTAGAATCTGAAGGAAACTCCCCACTGTTTACCCCTGACTAGTTCGGCCAGTCTTCAACATCATCCCTTCACAACGCTCATTATAGCTTCAGCCCACTCCGGTTACACAGAGACGCTCCAGCATCCAGCAGTGAATGACTCTGTGTGTGTGTGTGTGTGTGTGTGTGTGTGTGTGTG
>NW_015778308.1:0-987 GCF_001515625.1 Sinocyclocheilus rhinocerous | reverse complement strand
GTGAGTGACATTCTATTTCTTTTCCTGCCATTTTTATTAATGTGGCGTCTTACATTTCAGAGAGGCTCAAGGTCAAAGATAAAGACTAGACTTGGTCACTCCAGGAATTCAGAGGAAAAGTTTCACAGCCAGGGGAAAAGTTAAAAGTCTATTATTGTCTTTTAGTGTCACAAGTTGGGCAAAATGTTTTA
This sequence comes from Sinocyclocheilus rhinocerous, assembly GCF_001515625.1. Lineage (NCBI taxonomy): Eukaryota > Metazoa > Chordata > Actinopteri > Cypriniformes > Cyprinidae > Sinocyclocheilus > Sinocyclocheilus rhinocerous. Next base: position 796 of record NW_015778308.1, on the reverse strand, counting down.
TTTTATTTCTTCATATTTTGCCATGGAAATGTATTTATTTAAGGTAAATAATATTTTGATATGTTTTTCCCCCATCTATCTATCTATCTATCTATCTATCTATCTACTCATTTTATTTTTTACATATTAGTTTTTTTTTTTTACTTTTTTATTTATTTTAATCTTTAGCATTTAATTTTTCTGAATTTGTTTCATATTTATCCATGAAAATATATATTTATTCATATAATGTAAATAATAAATCATATAGTTTTTCAGCTTTTACTTAGTTTTTTTTTTTGTCTTTGTTTTTTTTTCATACTTTGTTGGGATCAGGCTTTGTGCTCATAAAAACATTGTTGTCTGAACATATTGCATAAAAGTTGACCATCAACTGATCTTCTGATCTGTGACATCCACCATCATATGCATTTTTCTTCCAGGGTCACCCCGGTCTTATTGGTCTCATCGGACCCCCCGGTGAGCAGGGAGAGAAGGGAGATCGGGGTTTGCCTGGTCCTCAGGGCGCTGCTGGCAGCAAGGGTGATAATGTGAGTCACTAATGATTTATTTGTCCTTTCCACCCCACCACACAAAAAAATTGTGTACCTCCAGCAGCGCACCTATCAGGACTTCTCCTGTAATGCTTGCAAATTAAAGTAACGACCGACTGAAACAATAACGTCTGCGCTTATTGCATCTGTGTACATCATCGTAATTGTGTTATGGATGAAGCTGTCATGAAAGGTTCTCAGAGCCAGCGGTAATTCTGTTACACCAGACATTCCCATCAAACACCAGTGCGATTACATTTTTT
>NW_015778307.1:0-978 GCF_001515625.1 Sinocyclocheilus rhinocerous | reverse complement strand
GCTTTGCCTCAGTCCTCAGTTCCCTCACTTCCACATGGACCTGGCCCTCCATCCTTCCCCTGTTCTGCCTCCACTCCACCTCCCTCCTGGACTTATTTCTGTTCTCGTTTCGGAGTGTCTGGAAGCAGCTCCTTATAGCCATAACTTTTGTCTTGGTTAATATCTTTGCCTGGTTTCCTGGTCTTCCTTTATTGTCTAAAGTTTTCTGCCCTGTTCGTATTTGGACTGACTACCCTGTTTATGGACTATGGCTTTGGATTACCTCTGAAATAAACTGCATCTGGATCCTCAATCTTCGTGTCCCTGTGCAGATCGTGACAATACTGTACACAGCAAATGGAAACATCAAATGGAACTGGAACATTTTAATTTTAACCAAAATGACCCCACCACAGGCCAGTGCTCTTACTAATTGTTGCAATTTAAGCTTGTGGGCATCTGGAGCCAGTAAGAGGACAATCATTTAGTGCACTTAATGCATGTAGATAAACACACACACACACACAAGACATGGTAGGAGCATGTGATGAAGATAAAGCGTGAAAAAGAAACACCCATTCAACTCCTAACATGTTCAGTTAGCATGCTCTCAGCTTACCACATGACAATCTCCATCTGTGACTCAGTCTCTCATCATTATGTGTCCCGTATCGCTCAGAGAGACAGACCCAGCGTTGACATTGCCTCCTGCTGTACCCCCCACCTAAAGCCACATCCTGATTTCTGATTAAAGTCTCCATCACCGTGCAGGACTCCAAGGCCACAGGCTTCTGAGTTAGTATAAATAAGGGGAACCTCTGCTGACCTCATCAGGTCTGGCTGGATCCCAGGACTCTCTCAAACCACAAAAGACAGGCCAAGATGGGTTTCACAGATGCTGCTGCCTCCCCATCCAAGGGACAAACTATGTGAGTCATCCAAGGAGACTGTGTGTGTGTGTGTGTGTGTGTGTGTGTGTGTGTTCCCACCACAAGTTGT
>NW_015778306.1:0-994 GCF_001515625.1 Sinocyclocheilus rhinocerous | reverse complement strand
AATGATAATACTTTTATAGTGTTTTTTTATTAACAAACACTGAATGTAGTATGTAAAATATAATGCTCAGCCTGTTAAAAACGACTTTAGTTTTTAGTTACATAGGCAGTGCAGCCAGGGAAAATGTTAATCAATAGCAATTTAGGCTAATTTTGCAACAGTAATAACTGAAGATGAACGGATACAAAATTAGAGTGCTGATAATGGTATTATTTAGAACAGTGTCTGATAGTTTGGTGATTCTGCTTTTTTCTGCTCTCTTGATTTTCAAAATACTGATATTATTTGCACAATTTTGAAAGGAAGTGAAATATTAATTGTAAGAAATGTTGAGGACATTGAAGATCTCAATGAAGTTTATTGCGGAGTAGAAGGAACAAAATGCATGTAACACCTCAGTCGTAATGAACCCTGAGCATCCTAAATAAATCTTTTATCCTGTTACAATTTACCACCTCTATAGCTGTGGTCTGTATGTTAATGAAGTCCAGACACCCCATTGTGTGAGATGGTTCCCAGTTTCCCATACCCATTCCTATCATTGATGACCATTTGCTCAGTATGTGATCACCCCAAATGGTGCAGAAACAACACAACTGTTGACTTTCTTCTTCTCTAAAATAATTAAGCCATTTTGGGCAGTGGGCATAATCTAACATCTGTTTTGGAGTGGAATCTGGGTCGGGCAGTCTGTAGTTTCTTACAGGTTTTCCATGTTTATTTAGCTAACTTGCTTTATAACAGTTTCTCAAAATGGAATCATTGCATAGATGGAAAATCTACTGCTGTTAATTTGTTTGAGAGACAAATATAAATCAATGGACTATCACAATGATAATGATAAACTACATGTTCTATACATCTAAAATAACTGCTATAAAACACACTGAAACAGCACCACATATAATGACTGCAAATTGCCCTGTTTTTCATGCTGCAAATTGCAATTTTGCAGTCTACTTCATGTCAGAGACATTTTCTTCACTGCCTGAGT
>NW_015778305.1:0-994 GCF_001515625.1 Sinocyclocheilus rhinocerous | reverse complement strand
TTTCTCAAGTAAATGTATCTTGATTTAAGAATCTTAAGACATTTGCACTAGAAAACAAGACTAAAGTACTGATGAAAAACCTATTTTCATGTTAAACATTGTTTCAAATTAAAGTTGTATTTTTAAACTTTGAAGCATTGCTAATACAAGGCATTTACGTTTAGTGACCGTACTGATGTATTGTTTTCTAAACCAGTAAGCTACACATTCAGACAATAAATCAACAGATTTTTAGATAACACTTTACAATAAAGTTCTATATATCACACTTCTAATGCATGAGGTAGCATAAACTATTAGAAATGAACTTTAACCAAATGAATGTATAAAAATGCTGCAAACGAACGGATTGTGTTCATTGTTAGTTAAATTTTACTATTGTGACAATATTGTAGTGAAAAATTATTTCACTGGCTGCTGTCATGGTTTCTTGCAGGCTCTTTGGCCGAGTGGTTGGCCGATCATTCGCTCATGTTGGCGAGTGTCCTGCCTGTGGTGTTGCATGGTCTGTCCAACGTGGATCTGTCCGTGGCTTGTGTCTCTGCTCTGAAGAGAATCTGTCGGGAGTGTCGACACGACCTCCACCTTCACGCCAATGATATCATGGCCGTCTCACAGGTTTAAAAAACGTTTCGCCTAGAAGTGCCGCTACAGTGGCATCAAAACATTATCAGTGTGTAATGTAGAAAGCTCATGGTGGTCTTTTTGGTCTCAGGCGGTGCTTGTCAAAGACATCCATAAAGTAAGTCCAATCCATTTGTTTGCTTATTTTTGGTAACACTAACTGTAACTTACACTAGTAAAAATAAAAAACATGATTACTTTGTATAATGCTTAACCCTCCTAAGCTTTTCGAAAAGAGTCCCACCTTGGCTATTAATGGTCGTCTTTAACTGGGGAGACAGTAAGAGTGTAACTTTTTTTAATGAAATGATGTAACGCTAATTTCCTTGATGTAGTATACTTTTGGGATTTTAGGTCATTTAGATTATTA
>NW_015778304.1:0-993 GCF_001515625.1 Sinocyclocheilus rhinocerous | reverse complement strand
TTTTCCACGACATTCTAATTTATTGAGATGCACCTGTAAGTGTCAACAGCTTTCACGCACATCTTTCAAAATAAAAGTCTCCCATCAGAAAAGCATTTAGAATTTTGTTTTTTGTTGTTGTTTACGTTTTTTGTTGTCTTTTCTTTGACAGTACACTCGGCAACCCACTCAGAACGGTCTTGGAACCCACTTTTGGGTCACGACCCACCAGTTGAGAAACACTGCTCTATAAAATTAATTGATCTGTCAGGTAAACTCTTGTTCTGTGGTACAACATAATTCTTCTATTATAAGCTACCATATAACCTTTAACATCACCTACTGCACAATCTCTCTCTGACTGAGTAAATCTCTGGTTCCCTTATCTTCGAGATGCTAATTGACCTTTGACCCTCGATGGAAGATCTGAAAGACAATTTGTTTGCTACTAGGTTCGAGGGTCATATCGCTAGGGAAAACTCCCCATCATGGCATCACCGGACAGCTGGGAAGCAATTGTTCAAATAAAGGAGAAATGGCAGGTTCAGTGACAGATGGGAAAGCAGTTAACAGCGAGTCAAAGCTTTCCTGACAAAGAGAGTGTTTTGGTTAGACAGATGCTTTGAAGGCAAGAGTTATTTTATACTAACTGTGTGTGTGTGTTTGACTGTGTTCTTTGTTTGTTTCCCTGGTAATTGTTTACAAGGAAGTACTCTGACACAAATCTCTCTGTTTGCCTGAGGAATCCACAATGTATCATCCGTAACACTCCTCACAATTTATCTAATCTGAGAGGGAAAACGCGAACACTTAATGGGAACTAAGCTTATAGAGCTCTGTTTCAAACAAGCTATGATAGAAACAAACAGAGCAAAAAATAAACCAGCTCAAAGAAACTGCTCGTTAATATACCGTAATCTTAAAGCACACTATTCCAATGGGATCAGCATAGAAATATGAATTCACAAATGCTTTATGTACAAATCCAATACAACCATAATACATCTGATATCT
>NW_015778303.1:0-993 GCF_001515625.1 Sinocyclocheilus rhinocerous | reverse complement strand
TCCCTCTACTTTTACTTCTGGCTTTCTTTGCTCTCCAATCCTTTAATGAAAGTTTTCTCTAGTGCCTTTTTTAGGTGCTTCATTCGATGTAATGGAAATTACAATGTTGGTCACAGACTGTAATTGTGGGCCTCTCTTGAAAGATATGTGACTTGAAAAATGTAAATATTTATTTGAGTCTAGACACATAATTTTGATCCTAGCATTGAATTATGGCTGTAGTATAGAACGGAAAAGAGAATACTGACGCAAACCTCTCCAGTACATGCTTGTATGTGAAAACATTACATTTGACACCCTCTTCCAAGCTGTTTGTGCAATGGCACATCAATCAGCCTCATCTTATAAAGATGATTCAGTTATAGATGCAAATAATTTTCCGTGCTTAATTAGAATTTTCTGAATGTGTAAATGAATGAAGTCCTCAGTATCAGTTATACAGGAATTTTCATGTGGTCTGTTGCATCATTTGCAGCAGCTTCTGAAAAAAAAAAATGTAATAGAGATCCACTCAGGTCTGTTTGCACACTGGAGTCCATCTGGATTTTCACCGTGTCAGAACTTTTCAAACAAACACATAGAGTTGGAACTCCATTTGGAAGGGAAATTAACCAAATGAATGGACCAGATGGAGCAGACCTTAAAATACACCAGGTGTTAAAGGGCTAGTATTTCAGCCCAGTTAACTGGTGAACAGTGTCTTCTTGAGGACATTTAGACTGTCTAACCTCCTGGTAGTCCTGGATTTATAGACATGGACATGGAATAACAAGTTAGAGGTTAAAATTTGTAGATAAGAGGCGCTGTTTACCCCTGGTATTAAGATGTGTTTTGGTCGACACAAGTAGACAAGGGAGACAACATTTCCATTTGCATCTGCAAACAGGGCTATAGATATTCAGCGATCTATAGAGCAGACCTAATATTTTATTTATCTTACACTTCAGTATCTAATATGTGACCCTGGAGCACAAAACCAGTCTTAAGTCGCTG
>NW_015778301.1:0-988 GCF_001515625.1 Sinocyclocheilus rhinocerous | reverse complement strand
AGAAAACAGTTATTTTACATTGTAATCATATTTCACAATATTACCGTTTAATGTACTTTTGATCAAATAATTGCAGCTTTAAGAGACTTATTTCAAAAACATTACAAAATCTTACTGACCCCAAACCTTTAAACGGGAATCTATTTGGAACATTTTCAAATGATGTTTTCCAGAATGATTTGAGAATGTTCCAAAGAGTGTCTTGTCCTTCACAGTTCAAACAGTGACAGAAATTTGCTTACATTTGAGTGGTCACCTAAAAATAGTGCAGAACTTCAAAAAAGACCATATAAATACATTTTCAGGTTTTGTTTTACATTAAAAACATATTTATTTTCAGGCTGGTCTCAGACTTTTGAACTCCCCTCTACATCAAACAGTAAATCATCAAAACTGATACTGGACACTGAATTATGGTTTTGATTAAATCTTAACAAAGTTACATTTACTGAAGCGAGCAGCTCCTACAAGTATCAACTATTTCAAAACCCAGATTGACCATCTTTAACAGCAGTAGTCTGTGAGGCAGATCAGACCTAATCCAGCACAGAACATCCCAAGCTGCGTCATAAAAATTATTTTTTACTACACAAAATTTTCTACACCCAATCAAACAGAAAGAAACAGGTGTTCTATGTCTGTGCGTGTTCTCAGGTTGCATTTCTCTTTTTCTCTTTTGTTATTGCACAGCAAATTTCAAAGCAGTCGAATGTCAGACCAAGCATGTTGTCTATGCAAAGCCAAGTCACCACATTTCCATACTTCAAGGTGAAAGTCTACCCTGCAAACCATCTATCTATCTATCTATCTATCTATCTATCAATGTGTAGATCTGTTGGAGGGTTGTGTGGTGAGATCAGATGTGGATTTTAGCTCACTGGAATGTGCATGTATTGAAATGTGTGCAAAGTGAGTGTCTCTGAGATCCGGATATCTCTTCTCCATCCTGCCCTTACCAAAAAGTAGTATACTTCAAGTTTATTTTAGT
>NW_015778300.1:0-993 GCF_001515625.1 Sinocyclocheilus rhinocerous | reverse complement strand
CGTAAGCGGTGGGCTTGCCGGAGTGCTGCTATGTTTTTTTTCCATTGGGGTCTGTGAGAATTGCACAAGAGGAAGCTTACGAGACTTTAATATCTGGATGTCAGAAGATTGTATTCCCAGATTTGTGTTTCTACCTCATCTAAACAAGAAGATTTCACCGGAGGAGATCAACTGGAGAATGGATTGACTTTAAATGTGTGTGTTGCGGAAGAACGTGCTGGAAGAGCATCAAGGATTGATCGACAACCTGAAGTGCTTTCTGTGATGGACATTGGCGTAAAGTCTGGTCCAGTTTGGATCACAAATCAAGATGCCTACAGAGATGCCAATGCATGTCGGCTATAACGCCCTCTAGACCTCATATCTGGGATTTATTTCCCCAAAAAATATTCGATTTCCACCAGATACCATATTTTGTCAATTGGGTGAAAGAAGATGCAGTTCTTGGGTAACAAACTGTCCGAGGCGCAGACGCAGGTGTCGGGATGGGTGGGCAACATGCGTCGCTCCTTACAGGAGGCGGTGGAGCTGATGTCGGGCACTCTGGAGCATGAGGAAGAGGAGGATGAAGAACAAGTGGGAAGGTTTGAGAGGGCCATCTCACCGCTGAGAAGTTTTGCGACTCGTGGTCGACAGTCCCTTCGAAATCTCTCTCAGCAAAGCCGGCAGCGTTTTTCCCAGCGCAAACGCACAACTGCGGCAAACTCAAATAATGTAAGACTATGCTGAATATTTTCTGCTCGCTTTCTTCTGTTGCTTCTTGCTCTATCAGCCGATCTTTAAGGCATTGCACTTTCTTTGACAGGTCTTCAACAGTGCGTTACAAAACATCCATGACTGTTTTTACTGCATGCTCTCAAAATATGCATAAAGCAGAAATGTTATTTGGAAAGTTACGATTTGTGAAAGATTTGGTGTTGAGACTAAAATTATTATTTTCCGAAAAAGAAAAAAAAAACTCCTGAATGGTTAAAAAGGCCTAACATTGCCTAA
>NW_015778299.1:0-993 GCF_001515625.1 Sinocyclocheilus rhinocerous | reverse complement strand
GATGCAATTTCCCTACAAAAACGCTCGAACCTGCCAAGCATCACTTTCAAAGACTCCAAAAGAACACACATTCCTTTCTATGCTTCTTTCATATTTGATTTCTGTCATTTGCTCTTCAGATGAAAAGTAGCTTGCCTCTTGAGGAAGCATTGATTGGAAACAAGGTAAAAAACGATACGGCTCGAAACTGATATTCTTAGAAGGCTGAAAAGAAGAAACTGTATTTAACTTACTAACATATTTAAAGCTCACTTGCAAAACGAAGCCAATCATTTTGCAAGGGTCACAATCATATATTACCGACTGAGCCTGTCAGCCCACAGAAACGTGGAGTGTTTGAGCTTTTGCACTCCAGCAGTCGTCATAAGCCTCCCTGTTGTGTGTGGAGTATCGGTTTTCATTGTGAATTGTGTGAATTAAATGCCTCGTAGCAATATGTGTGTGGCGTGGGAGAAGCGTGTGGCACGGAGAGACAGGTATTCCATAACCGCTCAGAAACTGGCGCTCTGCTGCCAAAACAAATTTTGCTTCGGATGACTTTCGCCTGGAGCACAGATTAAGCTTTTGTCAACATCTGTGAAATATCAATGAGTATTAAATAGCCATGAGTGAAGACGAATAAAAACAGTAGCTTCAGGAAGCGTGAACTCTGCCTGAATCTTACGACAAAGCTGACTGTCTTATAGCCGGTTATTAAGCCTATTCCCCTCGGAGAAACATAATTATATACCTTCCTTCCTCCAATGCATTTTAAATCACCTTGCATGGCCGATTCATGATTGGCTGGGGCTCCCAGAGTACAGCCTTGTTGCACTTCCAGAGAGGCAGGGAAGTGCCCTGAGCAGTCTCAGAGGACACGGTTTATCTGGGTCTGGACACAGGTGCGTCTCCAAATGAGAAACACTGAAGAGGGAATAAGCTCCCGGACGAGACCCCAAAACGCAGAAGCAGGGGAATGTGATTCAAGGTCGGCCGTGGTAAGCAGCAGCTCGG
>NW_015778298.1:0-993 GCF_001515625.1 Sinocyclocheilus rhinocerous | reverse complement strand
ATTCATGTTTATTTCGTGCTATAACTAGTAAAGAGGAAGAGATGAACGGTCCACGTGCCGCTTGAACTGAGGTACTACAATGATCTGTCACAACACATTAAAGAGCTACAAAATGCTATTTATTGTTTGAATTTCTTTTAAAAAATGACAATTTGAAATCCGAGACTTTGTTTGATACCAAAAGTAACCTGCTCTGTCTTGTCTGCCGGCACATTGACAGTGTCCTCTTTGCTCCTCAATGTATTTTTCACTGCATGAGAACATGATGTGTTGTGAGAGTGCCATGGCTTGTCAGACGTAGCAACAGTAACTAAGGGGGGCAGGTCTTTGCGAAGTTCTCTTCGCAAAGACCTGCTACCCAAGTAGCTCTTTAGCTACTACCCAAGTTCTCTTTAGCATGTTCTTGAAATTTCATGAGAAAAGTACCTATGTCTGACTCATTAATGAATAATTATTTGAATCACATCTTGTCGATGAATCAGAATGGTTTGGGTTACAAGTTAAACTAACTAAAACTCACTGACTCAATGATTTGTTCGCAAAGTTTAACAGTTTAAAAGTTTCTCGCACAAAACTATTATATGGTTTCATAAGACCTTAAATATATGGTGCCCAATACATTCATTCAAAAAGCACTTTTATGATACTTTTAAGGTGCTTTTTCATCCATCCATTAAGTTTCAAATCAGCATTTGAAATTTTTTTTTTTTGTTTGTTTTTTTAAGTTTTGTTTTTCATGGATGAAAGAAAGTTCTAAAGGTTTGTAACAACATGAAGGTGAATAAATGGTTGAACTAATCTTTTAAAATGCTTTCTAGGTAGGGAGCTCACTAGGTGTTGGAACAGCGCATGTGTGAATGTATTTCTTACATGTCTTCCGGAGCAGGGGAGGGGGAATGGAGTGGATTAGCTTTGAGATTCACTCGAGTGTTGCCGCAGGACCTCCAGCAGCCTTCTGATCTATCAAAAACTGATGGAAAGACACAGTTCAAT
>NW_015778297.1:0-992 GCF_001515625.1 Sinocyclocheilus rhinocerous | reverse complement strand
GTGTGTGTGTGTGTGTGTGTGTGTGCGTGCGCTTTATTGCATTGCATTTGTAAAATAACACTAGACCGTTGTACTAACACAAACCACGGCTCTCTCAAACCTCCTTCACTGTGCTGCATTGAATCAAGTTTATGTTTTATGTTTATTATTTATTTATAAACTACTACCATTTTTACCAGTAACTTGAAAGACTGTATTTAGACATACATGACCACAATTTGGAGTTTCAATTTTACATACTGTGCATTATAATGACAAATTCAGACAAAATAGAAAAAATATTGTATTATTAATTCAATATAATTTTTTTCGCCACAACATGAAAATAATACTGTTCTTCTGTTCATTTAATTATTATTTGTTATTATTTATTAACATCACCTTAAAAAAAATTATATGATCAATACGTTATGGCAGGTTGTTTTTGCATGTTATGTTTTTATATTACTTTAACTCAAAAGAAATTGAGCAGCTTTTTTATAAGTTATATCAAATTCAGCTTGATTTTAATAAGTCTGTTTAATATAATTTAAGTTGAATATACTTATACAGCCTTGTTGATTATACTTAAAAATTTAGCAATTGAACATAAGTTATTAATTTGAAATAGGTAGAATTTTTTTTACAATCAAGTTTATAGTTTATAGTTGGATTATGCGGTTCTCCAGAGGTCTGACATGATAAAAGCGTAGATGCCGCTCATGTAGTTTGCTATGGAAATCTCACAGGCCGTTCAGAGCTCACGCTGCAATATTATAAGAACATTATAAAGAGCTTCACCGTGGCCACGGCATGATCAGAGGATAAAGTACAGGAGTAAATCTGATTTCTGTTACAGACAGCAATATTCCCTCGATCTATAGGTCTGTACAGGTCTTCATATCCCTCACAGACAAACAGCAGGAGATTAATGTCCCTCCTGCCTCATTTGTCCTCTGCTTTCACTAGATTTAATGCACAGAGTCTTTGTCCATTCTGTAAAGTACATTGTT
>NW_015778296.1:0-992 GCF_001515625.1 Sinocyclocheilus rhinocerous | reverse complement strand
GTTTAGGGATGTTTTGGTCTCTAAGAAGCTTTTCATTTGGACCGACCGTGTCTTTCTTCAACTAGCCATTGATGTGACTAAACAGTGTTTTTCCGCTAAAGGATTCAAATGTCATATGGAATCAATCATAATTACATAGTGACTTTCAACATGCATTTGTTCAGTGCCTATGCTTTGATTCTGCAAGAATGGGTAATAAACCGATATTAAAATGATTCATCAAAGTCAATGGACTGCATTACAGCAGAAAGAGTTAATGCTAGTATTCTTTAACAGTGTGACACGCAGCCCAAACATTAAATGTAACAGTTTACTGGGGTTAAGCGATAGTAACACATTAACCTATGGTGCAGTGCTCTGCTAGGATTTAATTTTTTTTTACATTTCCATTTGCTTTTCATTCAAACACACTGCATTTTGCATGTATCAGGGAAACGTTTTAACCTGAATGATGCACAGTACCCAGTGTGTCACAATCAGCATGTTTACATGCTTATAATCGAGCTTAAGTGTTTTTGCATAATCAAGCTATAGTCTTCATTTTCTGTCCAAATATACATAGACGTACTCCAACTAAATCCATGCATGTAAATACACTGTTTGAATGAAATGAAACACCTTCTTACAAAACACTTAGAACATACTCAAAACATATACTGTATACTGCTCACTAATGTTCAAAAGTTTGGGGTCAATACTTTTTTCCTAGAATGTAATACTTTAATTGAACAACAATGCATTAATATGATCAAAAGTGACAGTAAAGACTTCTACATTGCTACTAAAATTTCTATTTAAAAAAAAAACTGTTATTTTGAACTTTCTAATAACCAAAGAATCCTGAAAAAATATATCATGACCCCCCACACAAATATTAAGCAGCACAACTGTTTTCAATAATGATAATACATCAGCACATTAGAATGATTTCTAAAGGATCATGTGATACAGAAGACTGGAGTAATGGCTGCTGAAAATTCAGCTTTGCCATC
>NW_015778295.1:0-993 GCF_001515625.1 Sinocyclocheilus rhinocerous | reverse complement strand
GGATCTGGGTGAACTGAGGAAACTGGAGTACATCTCAGATGGGGCCTTTGAAGGTCTAGTCAACCTCAAGTATCTCAACCTGGGGATGTGCAGCATTCGAGGGGAGATGCCCAACCTGACGCCTCTGGTTGGGCTGGAGGAGCTGGAAATCTCCGAGAACCTCTTTCCTGAGATTAAACCAGGTTCATTCAGTGGACTATCTTCACTCAAAAAATTATGGATCATGAACTCTCAAATAGGACTAATTGAGCGAAATGCATTTGATGACCTGGCCTCTTTGGTGGAGCTGAATTTGGCCCATAACAATCTAAGCTCACTGCCCCATGACCTCTTTACACCACTGAAATTCCTGGTTGAACTTCACCTCCACCACAACCCCTGGAACTGTGGCTGCGACTCACTCTGGCTAGCACGCTGGCTACGCGAGTACATACCCACCAACTCTACATGCTGTGGGCGTTGTCACTCCCCTGCACACATGAGAGGCCGCCAGTTGGTTGAGCTGGACCGGGGTGACACCGGGGCAATGCAGTGCTCCGCCCCTTTTATCGCAGATGCCCCAAGAGACCTGAATATTTCTGCTGAACGTGTGGCAGAACTGCGATGTCAAACAGCGGCCATGTCTGCTGTGCGATGGCTCCTACCGAACGGGACGGTTCTAACTCATGCATCAAGCCACCCACGGATAACCGTGCTGAATGATGGGACTTTGAACTTTTCGAACGTGCTAGCAGGTGACACGGGTATGTATACCTGCATGGTGTCCAACGCGGCTGGAAATTCCAACGCTTCGGCCTATCTAAACGTAAGTGCGGCTGAGCTCAACACGTCCAACCTCAGCTACTTTACCACAGTCACAGTGGAGGTGCTGAGCCCCAGATCTGAAATGCCCAAGCCCAAAACCACCACGACTACAGCAGGTGCCAGCACCACTACCACGGCCTCGCCATCCGTCTTTCAGCCAGTTTTCATCTCTACACCGACAGTCCTGCT
>NW_015778294.1:0-993 GCF_001515625.1 Sinocyclocheilus rhinocerous | reverse complement strand
AAATATGTCTTAGTTTTTATCAAGTTTATTTTAGTACTTAAAATTAGACTAAACAAATATGAGAAATGTTGCATTAGCAACTAGCTGAAATAAAATAAGCATAGGGTTTTTAAATATTTAATTTGAATTTATTTCCGTTATTTTTTATTTTACTTTGGTTTAGTTCACAATAATAACCCTGCCTGTAAAATGTCTCCTAAAGATTGTTCAGGGAAAATGGTAAGCACAAACAATTGTTGAACATTGTCAGTTTTTATTAATAACTATGGACAAATACATTGCTATAACACAAAGACTGATTTTTAACCATAGACAACTGAAAAAGAGGTCTACACTGTAAGAAAAATATCTGTAGAAAATGGTACTGGTCATTTTCTGCCGGGATCTATCCATTATCTGTTAAATTTCCTTAATTATCCAACATTTCCTTTAACCCCAAAGCACAACAGTATGCAATGCACAATTCAAAATTTTAGTGAAAATTCAATACTGATTTTTTTTTTTTTCATAATAACACAGTACATCGGGCACTGACATTTCTTAGAGTGTAGTTAGTAAATGATCTCTAGTGACTACCAAAGTCAACATTTTAATTAAATGAAGCTTATTAATTATCATGCTTAATATTCTTCGGGGATCTTGTTGATAACATACTCTTAACAAGCATAATTAGCTTACACAAATGATCTTCTCTCAAGGAAAATGCCAGGACTGAAAAATCGCACCACATGGGCCCCACTTTTGCTGAAGACATCCAATATCACTTCCTGTGCCAATGGCTGCTCTCTGGGCATCACGGCGCATCTCACATATGTGAATACTGACCCTGAACCTGTAGAGGGTAAGAGATCGTGCACACATACTGTAGAACAATTCAGACACTGAATATGTAATAAGTAGGAAAACAAACACTTGTCGTCAAATAACTGCTCTAAAATAAATCAATGCCCTCCTCACCTGCTCAGGTGTGTTTGTGTATCCTCTGGGGGAGAA
>NW_015778293.1:0-991 GCF_001515625.1 Sinocyclocheilus rhinocerous | reverse complement strand
CTCGCTTTTTAACCTCTAATGTAGGTCACCTGTTGTTGAGGAGCACAGAACTCCTTTCTTCAGATGTAAGAGAGCTGGCTGAACTGGCGGAGGATTGATGTCACAATCATGTCGAGAGCAATTCGGACTCAACAAGAAAGCCTCGAGAGAGAGAGAGAGAGAGGTGGACGGCGGAGAACCAAAGCCTGAAATTGCTACAAGTTGAGCGATGCTCAAAACGAGCTGACATCCCTGTGGACCTCGCTTTCGTCTCTTGTTGTTTGTGTTGGGTTTTGATCTTTCTGCATTGCCTTTAAGTGCCTTCAGGACTGAAAAAACCCTCTTTTGTCTGTCTTCTAAGCTGTCACAATGTCAAACAAGCATTGATCCTTCGGAGCATTGAATTGCAAATGAGAATAAGCACTAAGGATGCGTTTTTTCTTCTTGGGGATTCTCGAGATAAATGTAGTCCTGTGGGTGTCATTGGGCATATTATTCTTGTCAGGTTTTCGACTTGAGCAAGGGAAGCATTGTGATGAATGTTGTGTAATTCTGTGTGGGAACAATCGAACGTCATCCCCTTTCATTTCACTCTCCAACAGAGGCAGTGGTGAAATTCTTCCAAAACAATTTGCTCTTTCTCCCCCTTCACCACAACTTGAGCTTTCACATTCTGAAGCACTTTTCCAGCCGGCAGAAAACCATGCAGATCACTGCACTGCTAGCTGCGAGGATTGAGGACGCTTCCTACGAGGGAACGCGCAAACTGGTTAAAAAGCATAGTTGGCCCAAAAATGAACATTTTGTCAGCATTTACTCGCCCTCGTGTCGTTCCAAACCTGACTTACTTAGAACGCAAAATAAGGTATTTTGAAGAATGGTTTACTTTATCCATACATGTCATTGAAAGTCAGAGAAAAAAAACAAAAAGAACACTGTGCCTCATTCATGGAATATTTGTGTGTGTGTAAATTGTGACCCTGGACCACAAAACCAGTCATAAGGGTCAGTT
>NW_015778292.1:0-993 GCF_001515625.1 Sinocyclocheilus rhinocerous | reverse complement strand
TAGAATGTCTAAAGTGGACTATCGAAATAAAGTGTAACCAATAAAATCTCTTAAAACATAATTTTCACTTTCTGTAATTTGATGCCAAGGTTTTACTAAGGGTAAATACACACAATTAAATATATTTTGCATATATTTACAAAATTACGCCATGAAGACATTAACTTTTTTTTCTTCACCCATCATATGTCAAGCATGCTCATTATTATACATTATATTTGTAAAAACCTAGACTTGGATTTCGGGAGAAAAAAAATGTATCATAGCTTTAAAAATGCATAATTCAAATGTTTAAGCTGGAGGTCTGGTACAGAGGTTTATACATACAAAAGAATAAAATAATAATAATAATAGTAATAAAAGCATTAGCCATAGGCTCAAAGTTGAAGAAACACCCACACATAAGAAGTGCACTTTAATGATTAGACTAATTATTATTTCAGATGAATTTATATTATTGTTCCTTAATGGCTTGCTAAATGGTCTGCAAGTGCAAAATCAGGCTCAGTTAACCCTCAGACATTTGAAGCTGGTTGCTGAGATGACACTACTTCTGTCTATGAAAAATGCTGGTGTGCTGTTTGTTTGAAAAGAGCCGATACATTCAGTCTGACTGTCCATGTGAGATGAGCTGTTGTTTTGCTCGTGCGCCTGCATCAGAGAGAGTGTCGAGAGTTAGTGGGTTGTCAGTGGGGAAGCAGGTCACTCTGTGGGTGTCACATGGGATGAGGTGCGTCCTGCTGTGTCTCCGCCAGTAGATGTCAAAACCGATATGCTATTGAGCCCGTTTCTCATGAGGGGTGACCTATAATTCACACTCACCTTTCTGTACTTTGAAATCCATTGCTTCTGACAGCTCTCATTTTACTGAGGCTTTTTAATTAGCAGTGATGGTGGATTCAACTCACAAATATCTAACGATTGCATAACAACCAACATTTGTTTTTCAGCTTCTTTTCTCTGTTCCATCATTTTGTCCCTGCTGAAAACAAC
>NW_015778291.1:0-993 GCF_001515625.1 Sinocyclocheilus rhinocerous | reverse complement strand
AACTGCTTCCACCACCAACACCTCCTCTTCCAACAGCACTGTCTCGGACTGTCGCACAGGGCTGCTCAGACCTTTGGGTTGTGCATCCTGTTCTGGAGAAGCTGGAGGTTTTGAGAGCCCTGCTGCTTTCCGTAAGAAACTGGTTGGGGGTTGTTTACCCTGTACTCCCCTTTCCTCATCTGCACCTCTTCGAGCACTCCAGAGTTGCGTCAGTGGGTGCAATCCCAAAGCAAGCCAAACTGGCAGCTCCACGTGCAGTTACTGCAGTAGTGACCC
Organism: Sinocyclocheilus rhinocerous; assembly: GCF_001515625.1. Classification (NCBI taxonomy): domain Eukaryota; kingdom Metazoa; phylum Chordata; class Actinopteri; order Cypriniformes; family Cyprinidae; genus Sinocyclocheilus; species Sinocyclocheilus rhinocerous. The sequence goes on along the minus strand of NW_015778291.1, from coordinate 717 downwards.
CATTGTAGTGACCTTTAACCCGCACAGAGGGAATCCTCCCAACATGGGGCGTAATATTGGTGCACATACCATGGGAGGATACCAGCCTGATGATGACGATTACAGTGTACGCACAATCTGGCCGGAGGAGCTAGCGAAAAAGATGACTCGCTCTAAAACTCAACCTATCCATCACAATGCAGGTATCAGAATGGGCTCAGGGAGGACCTGCATGGGCCACAACCAGAATAGTGGCAATGGTGGCAATCCTGTAATCCTGGACTGTCGGAACCTTATGGAGTTCACTCGTTCCCAGTTGACAGATCAGGCAGGACGACGGAGGCTCCAGCAAGGAAAGATGGCAGTTTTGGACTTTATCGGATCAGGGAATAGTGGAGACCAGGGTAGAGATTCCCTCAAGCGGCTTTGGAACAAAGGAGCAGATGCTTGCATGGGGGATGGCAATGGGTTTGATGACGAAGTGCTTCCACAATCCCTATCCCTCCGCTCTCCATCTCCAGATTCCCCTCCATCCTTCTCACCCCCACCGTCTGCTCCTAGCACACTTATTAAGCCCAAACCCAAACAGCGAGAGAGGGAGGGTGGACACACCTTACCCTCAGCACAGTCGCTCCACTTGGTCCTCAACTCACTCAACAGAGAACAAGATGAGGAAAATGGACGAGGTAAAGTTGCTAATGTGCAAGTACACAGCAGGTTGAGTGACATCTTTATAAT
>NW_015778290.1:0-992 GCF_001515625.1 Sinocyclocheilus rhinocerous | reverse complement strand
ATACTGTTTTATAATGTACTACAATACTGATGTGCAGATAATTGCCACTATTTGCGTTAAGCATAAATAGCAGAAAATCCTGCAATTGTAACAGTGTAAATATAATCTATAGCTATTTGCACTTAGTGTACACAGCATATCGCTAAAGAATACTGATATTTATATTTTCATACTGAAATATTTTCATACTGATGAGATACTGATATCAGTATTGATACTGATATTTTCACTTAGTATAAATAGAATCCATTGCTATTTGCACTTGGTGCACTTAATTTGCAATCCATTGCTATTTGCACTTAAATAGCATCCATCGCTATTTGCACTTAGTCTAAATAGCCACTGCCTTATTTATTTCTTTACTGTCACCTTTTATCAATTTAATGCATACACTTCTTTTATGGGGTGTTTACAGAAACATTAGATAATAATAATCAATGTTTATAAAGCAACCCATAGAAATCAGTCTTTAATTAGTTTATACTTGAATAAATTAATCTTCATTTTATGGATCACGTTGGGATAATTAACTTCCCAGATTACTCTAGTTTAAAGGCCTGTTCACACCAAGAACAACAGCAAGATGACAATAACTACATTAGCATCCACATCAACGCATGATGACATTTTGTTTATTCTAAGCGCATGCTGCAGTTTTGTCATCATTATAGTTATAATTGTTATTATTATTATTATATATCCTTGTATGAATGGGCCTTAAAGGGATAGTTTACCCAAAAATGATTTACTTATCCTCATGTTGTTCCGAACTGTATGAGTTTCTGTCTTGTTGAACACAAAAGAAGATATTTTGAAGAATGTTGGTACAGTAGCAAAACAGTTGACGTAGTAGCCATTAACTTACTGTACCTTAGTATTTTTTTCCCCACACACTATGGAAGTAAATGGCTGGCGTCAAATGTTTGGTTACGCAATTCTTTAGAATCTCTTCTTTTGTGTTCAGCAGAATAAAGAAATTCATACAGGTTTGG
>NW_015778289.1:0-993 GCF_001515625.1 Sinocyclocheilus rhinocerous | reverse complement strand
TATTTAATAATTGATTTTATCAAAGAATCAACAGTGCCAATTAAAATAATGCTTGAGATCATAAAAATAAAAAAACAAGGTAAAAATCAGTTAGAAACAGTTTTTATTGTGTCCACCACGTTGTACCTTTCACTTCACACAAATTTATTATTTTCCCTTTCCCCTAATAAACATTAAAGTCATTCATTTCCATCAGTGTCATTTCTTTCACATAATATTATCAAACAGTACAAGATTTGAGATGTTTTGCATGTTCATGACTTTCAAAAATAATAATAATAATAATTACATGAATTAATCTGATGTATGTATACTTTTGGACATTTTTGGGTAGCAGACAAATAAAAAAAAATAGTGAAATTTTGAAAAGCATGTTTTTAGATACAGGATCACAAGTGTCTACAGTATAGCCTACGAAACACCTATATACACAAATAGGCACTTTTTACATGCACTTCAACTGAAGTCAAAACGAATGTCCTCTGACACTGAAGGTCCCTGCAATTGTCCCGAATGACAAAACCACATTAAAGTAAAGACAAGTAATCCCACCCCCTGGCTACTACTGCATCAATATAGCTATCACTATTAAATAATGTCTTAAGAAGTCCTACTGCGCACACATCTCACTGCCTGGATGAGTAAGTTACTTAGCAAACTCCCAACTTTAACACCTATTACAAGGACAGCCCCTCTGGAGCAACCTGAGGTTAAGAGTCTCACTCAAGGACAATGGTGATAGTTCATGACTCACTTTTTAGAGTTTTAGAGTGATACAATCCAAATCCTGGTGATAATGTAGCCACCACTTCTCCAAACAACATAGATCATTTACCTGTGTGCAGTATAAAGTGGCCATTTTTGCCTTGAGTGATTGAAAATACTGCACCCTGAAGTCCTTCACCACAGTCCAAGTGAAGTGATGGCTGGCTGCCAGAGGTGGCCTTGACCTTGAGCTCTCTAAGCCTGTATGCATCTGAACTCAGAGGAGAG
>NW_015778288.1:0-990 GCF_001515625.1 Sinocyclocheilus rhinocerous | reverse complement strand
TGAAATGATGAAAAGACAGCTAAGGGATTAAATTCCCAAGCAGTGAAAAGGTTCAGATGTCAGACATGAGTTACGTATGGAACATAGAAAAAACCTGTAATGAAATATAGAGTTTTGATGGATTTTGGTGACCTTTAATACAGCTTAACCAAAATGGGTCACCACATTTTTCTCCTTGTTTGTTGGTACCTAGACAAATTGCGTAGTGTATGATAGATAGTAACAACAACATAGGCTAAATTAATATTGGGAGATATTGGTGAAATCTGTAAGAAATGGTGTTGGTAACATGAAGTACAGCCTGGCCTTTTCTTATTATACTCAGCATGTGAGAACAATGAAATACTTTGGAGGAGTAGTCTAGATAGTAAAAAAAAAAAAAAATAAATAAATAAATAAATATACATTACAAATTTAATAAATTAATTTCAATTTATAAATGGAAATTATTAAATTAAAGTATTTCCACACTATTATAGATCATGTTGGAAAAAGAGATTTTGTCATTTGAACCACTGGGACCTAAATATAAGAATATAACCAACATTTCTGCTTATTTATTTATTTATTTATTTTTCTTATTCTTATTACAAATTTTATTTCATTCATATATAGTAATTTTAATGTTTGGAACATGTGATAGTATTTTCAGGGTTCTTTGATGAATAATAAGTAGAAAAATAAATAGAAAATAAAAAAATTTTGGTCACAATATTCAAATTGTTTTCTTCTATTCAGCAAGGATGTGTTAAAATAATAAAAAGTGATAGTAAAGACTTAGTGTTCAAAAAGATCTCTATTTAGAATAAATGCTATTCTTTTTAACTTTCTATTCATAAAATAATCCTCAAAACGTATCAGAGTTTCCAAACAAAAAAAAAATATTAAGCAGCACAACTGTTTCCAACACTGATAATTAATCAGCATATTATAACGATTTAGAAAAAGGATCATGTGAAACTGAAGACTGGAGTAATGATGCTGAAAATT
>NW_015778287.1:0-993 GCF_001515625.1 Sinocyclocheilus rhinocerous | reverse complement strand
TACATAGTAGTTAAGGCCACTTAATATAAAGTGGGACCCAAAAAAGTGTAAACACTGCAGTTTATGCAGTCCAACATGTCAGTTTCAGATTGAACCAATGACGAGAGCTTGGTACGGGGCTACCTGTTTGTCCAAACAATGGAAGATGGAGGCAGGGCAGATGAGTTGGTTATTTATTTATATTTTGTTTACTGTTTGGCATTGAGGCAGAATAACATACTTCTTTAAATACTGTGACCAAACCTTGTGAGGATGACCCAGACCTTTGAGAGTTAGTAAGAGTGCAATCCTGCTTTGTCAACATTACGACCTTGAGCACAGCACTAAATCACAGCTCCTCAAGGACCGTCTTTGCAATTAACTGAAACTTTTTACGCACGAAAAGCCGCTGCTAAAGTTTATTCCTAAGACGTTTTAAAGTTCACTGTTGGAATATCTGAAATGGTATATCTAATTCCCAAGCAGGCAGCTGCGTATATTTTGCCAGACTTTGTAGCGATTTAATGAAAAAGTAATAGATGAAGCTTTATGATTGTAATCTAATTTCTCGAGTAATACGTCAAACTAATGTCCAAAGAATTGGTTAAACTCATTGTTTTGCTGTCTGACAGCTTTCGCACCTTCACTGAGGACTCATTCCTCTGGCGTGCGCTGCTGAATGTTTAAGATTCTGTTCTGGTGAATTTGGACAGGATCATTTGGTAAATCACCTCATTCATAAGCTCACATTTCCCCAAATGGCTTTCATTTTCAAATATTACTTTATCGCCCAGTGGGAGTGCGCAGTGCACTATTCACCAGGCCTAATGTGAGTGATCGCTCCTATTATAAAGTGTAAAAAATATATATTTTGATTTCAAAGCCTCATTACAGTGCTGTTTTCTATCCTATGGAGTTCTAAATTTATGGGCTTTCCTTTCACTCACAGAATGGGACATTTTTGCCGTGTCATATTAGGGTCACTGTGGAGCAAACAAGATATGGAAATGTTAT
>NW_015778286.1:0-993 GCF_001515625.1 Sinocyclocheilus rhinocerous | reverse complement strand
TCATGTTGTGGAAGGTGCTATGAAATTCCATGAGACAACTTTAACTTTTGAGGAAATATTTAAGCCAAATATTTCAGATTAGCCTATGTATTTTAATTGCATATAAAATTTCCATTCATTGGAATGGAACAATTTTCAAACTACTAAATTTACTCAATTTAATGTGATGCATATTTTCATAAATTAACCAAGAATGGCATTGGTGTAATAGTACTAATAAACCAAATATGTATTAAACGCATAATAACCATAATTTAATTTAATTTGACTAATTTCAATATCAATTCAATATTTTATATCTCATACATTAACTAATTAAATCAGGCATGTTTCACAGCTAGCCATATTTAAACCATGTTCATACTTGTTAATTGATTATTTAATAGATGTATGGCAATTCTATGGAATTGGAAGAAATACACTTTGAAAACATGATTATTTAAATGCGATTACATGATTATTGCAAGTACTTTATAATAAACTATGCAATGGTTAATTTTCAGTGCCTTATTAGAAATGATCTGAAAATCAATTTGCTGTGTATTTAGTCTTAATCATGAAATTAATAATGATTGCGTTTATTTAAATTGCACATCACATCCCTGTCTGCTAAATGACTAAATAAATAAATAAACATCCCCAGCGCCCATACATGCTTACTTTCCTACTATACACAGTATGCGAAAAGCAGTATGTGAAATGAGAAAAGGCAAGAATTCAGAATAGCATACTTCTCTCACTGTTTCTGCCATAAAAAGATATTGTATGGAAAAATAGTATGCTATTCTGAATTTAGCCAAGCTCTTTTAATTATTGTAGCTAAAACATGATATCATTTACAGTGTGTCCGATTGGATAGTTTAATGATTGCACCTTTAATTCTAAAGCACATTTTATTCACTTTAGCAGAACTGGCAGATCAAATGTGTGTAAGAGAGAAAGATCAAGTCCACAATCTATCAGTGAGACATGTTGACAGGATGGTGCCGAATA
>NW_015778285.1:0-993 GCF_001515625.1 Sinocyclocheilus rhinocerous | reverse complement strand
TTTATTTTTTTTTTCACTACATATCTGTGGTTAGTAGAAGGTGTGATGCCAATACACCGGATGTATAGCAATAGGCTATGATATTAATTTTAATGTGACCCATTAGATCATCCAGCAGACATTACTCTCAAAAGCAGCCTTCATTTGTGATGAAATTCACAGAAGATATACCTTATGATAAGTGAGGGCTCACACATCTAAATAAATATTGATTGAAATTAATTGCTGAATGGATCCAGTTACCAGCAGGCAGGTGAAAAGGATGAATACAGAAAAGTAAAGAAGGACATTTATCAAGGGCATTAGGAAGCAAGAGCCACATTTTCAGCTGAGGCCAGAGCACTTTGATAAATTGGCACCCGGGCTCATTTGGCCCGAGTATAAGAGAGCGACGCAAGCATATTTTAAACCATTAAGGACTAAAGTTAGCCTCCCCCTACCTGCCATCAATCATAGACCTCAAGCCCCTTAGCTTTAGCTAATGCTTCACTGCTGCTGAGGTACTGTAGAGGCCTGCAGAACAAATGTTTCATTTTCATTTGATGATCAGTATTGCTGCTAGGGGCCTGGGAAAGTGGGAGGGCAGAGGAGTGAAATAATGTTAATTTAAGTCTGTGCTCACAGACAGGTCAAAGCTAAAAGCTAACGATTGTCTTTGGGGGAAATGATGCACAAAGACAGAACAACATCTGTGGCCATTGCTTGCAACAAATCTAGATAATCCTATTGACTGCATAGTTTGTATTTTGTGTTCAATAAAATCATCCATGCAAACATCAGGTCATATCTGGGCTTTACGGTAAATTGCAAAGGCTGCAATTTGATTAAAATAAAAATAGCTTAAGAGTGAAGCACAGCAATGTGTTCTTTTAAACGGGAACTGCTCATGATTCAGGGTTTTCAGTGTCTCAGAGCAGCTAACAGTAAAAGCTGCTCCTTTGTGTGACACAAATAAAAAAAATACTACTGACCTTAATGTGTATCAGTCACTCC
>NW_015778284.1:0-993 GCF_001515625.1 Sinocyclocheilus rhinocerous | reverse complement strand
GTGCTAGCGCACGAGAACTGGACACTGATTCATAGTTTTGGACAGATGGTGTTATTGTGCTAATGATTAACCCTAAAATGACTCAAAATGACGGCTATAAAGCAATATGTGTCGCGTTAAATTGACTTTTTTATCTGACATAAAAGGAATACCTCAATTAAAGTGTCTAAATTGTAAATGTGTATGGATTTCCCCCCATTTTCCATTTTATGGAATGTTATATTATTTTCATGTATAGATTAATATTTAGTAAGAAAGTAAATAGCAAACTGTCATTTGCTTTTTTCCAAAATACAGTGAAAGCTCCTCTGGAACAACATTTAAGTGATCATTAAGATATGTTTTCATTGATAAAACATGTTTTGTTAAAGAATATGCATCTATTTATGAATTTCGATTATTATTTAGGCCTACACATTACAAGGGGGAAACCTGCATGCAGTTTAGGGTTGAAAGAACCAAAACGAGCAAACAAAAAAACATGTTCAGTTTTCCCCTTTATGTTGTTTATGGCAAAAGAATGTGAATCAAAAATTAGATACAATTACATCCATATTTTTTACTGAAAACAGTTTGCAATTTCATTTTGCAGACACAAAACCAAGCCAGGTGTTTCTGTCGCGTATTGTTTCACAAAGTGTTAAACAGCACACAATTGGCTGTCTGAAAAATGTTTTTAGGAAAGCATATGCATGTAATTGTATATAATTTTTGATTCATTTTGGCCTACACAATATACAGTGTGCATTCTAGGGTTAAAAGAAATGTACAAACAAAGAAGTATTATGCCTCATGAAAATGTGATTTTTAAAAAGATAGACAGAACCGTCAAGTCTGATATTTGTAATATGATTAATACTTTTCCATTGGTTAAAAGGGCCAATTATCATTTGGAAAGTTTCTGTTAAAATTCTCTCCAAGAGAATGTTGTTAAAGAAATTAAGTTCACAAAATTACCTCTCAAGTGAAGAATGATTTCCCAGCCACCTAAAA
>NW_015778283.1:0-993 GCF_001515625.1 Sinocyclocheilus rhinocerous | reverse complement strand
TTGTTTATATCATTGCAAAATGTAGCTATTATCACACAGCTCTATATGTAAAGTGGGATGTATGTTATTTAGAGTTATTTCAGATATACTATTATGCGTTTTTGTTAATATGGAGCTCATTTCTTTTCTATATTTTCTGTTTTCACTTAAAAAAAATTTTTTTGTTAAAGTTTTAGTAATTTTTGAGTGTTTTCATAATTTTATTTTAGTTTTTTTTTCTTTAAATTAAACTAAACAAATTAAAAATGTTGTCTTGAAAACCAGCTGAAATGAAAAAATATAAAAGAACTTCAACTTATTTTATTTCAGTTAACATTTATTTCACTTTTTGTGGTTTGTGTTTTCAGTTAACTATTTACTCTCTCATGTCAGGGTAATTATAATAAATGAATATTCATTTTTAGGTGAATTACTCCCTAACAGACACAACTGCATGATCTTAGGAACTTCAATACAGTTTGAGAACAGACGCCACAATAGAGTTTGACATGAAACTCTTGAAGCTCAGAGAGAAGAAATTAAAGGCTTGGAAAAGAGGGGCGAGACTCGTTTCGCACTTAAGTGAAATTCAGGGCTGAGATGAGATGCTCTAGTGACGGAGCCAGGACTGATGTGGGTGTTAATGACATCACGCGGCTGACAGGGCGTGGACGGGCGTTGCATTGTGGGTAAAAACTGAAGAGATTGAAATGTTTTCCACAGCATCATAAAACACCTCCATATTTACAGCTGCACAGTTTGGGGAGAACAATTCTCACTGCAACTTTCTGAAAACCATGGCAATTGCGATTTAAAAATAAAAATTCTGATTATTACAAATAAAATATTTTTGGATTACAAAAACATTTTGTGATTATATATCAATAAGGCGTTGAAATATAAAATTTCATTAAATAAATGTAATTAAATAAAACTTTTAAAATATTAAATAATAATTATTAATATTATTATAAATAAATAAAAATATAAAACATACTAAAAACAAGAAATATT
>NW_015778282.1:0-992 GCF_001515625.1 Sinocyclocheilus rhinocerous | reverse complement strand
TCACAGTAAACAGTCCCTAACATTAATCTCTAAAGAATAGTTCCTTGCATCTCATCTTGTTTCTATTATTACCAAAAATCAAGAAATTCTCATGTGACTGAGTGGGCGGGCCTTTCACCCTGTAAATGACTGCTTGTAAACACACTTGTGTCTAATTAAGTCTTCATGGGTTCTACTTTATTGCACACAGCTTGAATACTGCTTGTGGTAATTACAACTAGACTCCTATTATGAATGTGTTCCATGCCTTAATTTAATTACATTTATTAATCAGTGCTAGAGAGCAAAAGAGCTGCAGAGAGAGAAGTGAAGAAGAAAATATAGAGCCAGGAAGAGAATATGGCTTGATGGGGGTGTTTATTTGTTCTAGCTTAGGTAGAGGGATATTGCATTGTGCTTTGCTGCCCATAATTGGATCTGATAATGATGAATTATGGAACATTTCCAGGAGATAAAACATCGCCCAGGCGCTTATTTGAAGCTGGGGCAATATACATCAAAATGAGAGGTGTGGAACAGCCACCCCCCTCACTGAGTGGAGGTGGGGGCCCTGGTGGCCTTTCACCATCAATTTCATTTATTTCTCTCAAGGAATTATGTCTATAAACTGCAGTAGCTGCACAAAGCCAGATTAGGGATGAAATGTGGACTGGTTGTGTTTAAAGTAATAAGGGTGAAGGCTGTTTAGTGGATAGATTGAGTACACAGCCAGGCCCAAAAATAAGCTTAAAAATATTTTTGAGCCACTTAAGTCACATTTAAAAATGTGCAAAAATTTCATGAGATAACACAATATCAAGTGCCATTTATTTTAAAGCAGCACAATTACATTTCAAGCAATCATGATAAAAAAAAAGAAATAAATAACAAAAAAAACAAAATAATCAGCAATACAGAAAACTAGGGCTGCACGATTAATCAAATGTGATTGTCATGCATATCTTGTTAATAAAGCCGGTTCTGTGATTAGTAGTAAATCTCCAGCACGTGCT
>NW_015778281.1:0-993 GCF_001515625.1 Sinocyclocheilus rhinocerous | reverse complement strand
CAACCGGACATGATAGGCACAATATTCATGAAGCTAATTAATTCATTTTCATTGTTTTTCTGGCGTTTTCATGTGTAATCAAACCTGCCATTATGCTAATTCAGCTAATTAAACATTTTGCCAAATCGCAACAGCGTTTCCCAACAGTAAATGGCATACAAGGGGAAAAATATGTAAACCCCAGCTTTTCAAATGATCACCAAAATACTAGCATGACTATTATCACCATTTGCATGGTCAATGTAATGATCAAAAGTATCTGAATAAAAATGTGGATGCCTTAGTGGTTGAGATCTGAGATAGGAATCAAAAGGTTGCAGGTTTGAACCAACAAAAAAGGTTCAAAGCTATCACTGAGGTGGTACCCTAAGATAAAAAAAAAAAAGCTAAAAGGTATATCTTTCTTTGTATCCTATTTACCCCTAAATGGTACATATTAGTACCTTAAAAGGCAACATAAAACAACAGAGGAAATTACTGCAACTTGCAGTCATGCATGCAATGTGAAACAGGCCTAAAACATGATAGAGATTCAAGACATTCAGAACAAGGTGTCAGATAAGCCTGTGGAAATCACAGCACTGCAAATCAAGAAATCCCACACTTTATTTTGTAAATGAATACAAATCTAGTGTCAATTAATCCACTAGCATCAAATATTTGTAGAGCTTCACTAGAAGTGTATTCTCAGTTTTTTTAAAAAAAGCTAAGGTCTGACTTCCCAATCTCTCTCTCTCTGATGAAAAGCAGAGAGCATGTGAACAGGGCTTAGGTTGAGGAAGAAAGAGAGCAGGAAGTACCACTCGTTCGATTCTCTGCGAGACGCCGGCTGCACAGAGTGTGCTGGAAGGGCTCGTCTCTCAGCTGGAGTCTGCCAGGGAAAGCGAAGACTCCCATGGAAACGGAGTTGATCAAGACCCTGCGGAAGGCTGGAACCCTCCAGAATTCTAATGGCACACGATGGAGTGGCATGTGAATGAGAATGGAATGCCA
>NW_015778280.1:0-992 GCF_001515625.1 Sinocyclocheilus rhinocerous | reverse complement strand
GATGTAATGCTAAATTTCTCCAAATCTGTTCGGATGAAGAAACAAGCTCACCTACATCTTGGAAGGCCTTAGGGAGAGTACATTTTTGGCAAATTTTAATTTTTGGGTGAACTATTCATTTAGGGCAATTAAAATATAAATGGTTTACTTATATAGTTGTTTCTGCATGCTACATTAAAAGTAAGTAGTTTAACAATGAAAATCACCCAGCAATACTTAATATAGATGTATTAAAAGCTCAAGTAGTGTCAGCCTGGAATTTAATAAATATTGGCCGCATAAAGACTGTCACAAACCATTTAGCGGTTTCTTTTTTGTTCTTTTATTAAGCTTGAGGGCTTTATAAAAGGCTTTTAAATGTCTCAGAAGGTTTAAATACAACAAGCTCAAGCTCCTTGAAAAATCAACATCTTTAAGGAAATTAAATGACATTGAATCTATTACGGAGTTCATTTGAAATTCAAGTCTTGAAGAAAAGATCTTCTCCCAACCTGGAATACAAAAAGAGGACATAGAATCAGAAACATTCAATAGGCACTTCCAACATATCCTTGCATTTAAGCACAGCCTACCTGGTACTTCCCCAGTCACCTGCCAGGTTGTCGGCTACACTGCGCAACATCCAGAACGTTTTCAGCACTTGTTCACCGTCACGTAAAATAAAACACTGACCGAGCCAAGCAGAACATGAACCTGCAGATATGCACATATTTTGTCACATCATTATAACATTGTTTTCTAACCAAAGCCAACACAGAATTTAACAGCGGTCGCTTGCAAGGTAACCATAGTTTCTGACAAATTACCAGTTACTAGCAGGAAGTGAGAAACTGTGTTGCTTGTTTAAACCCTGCCAGTAAATGCAGTAGCTACATCATTATGCTGTCAAAAAGCTTTCCCCACTGACATCCATTCAAAAGTAACCACACATCTTAACAAGTAATAAAAAAAGCAAGGTAATTTTGCAGTTCGGTTACCATGGTAAATTTTTC
>NW_015778279.1:0-992 GCF_001515625.1 Sinocyclocheilus rhinocerous | reverse complement strand
GCCAGAACAATGCAGAGAATACAACACCTGTGAAAAATCTAAACAGAAAATTTCTCATTTTTACAGACTTTTCTTAGATAATATAATATTTTTCACCTGAGCCATGTTTACAGAATGTTAGATGAGATAAAGGTAAATAAAGACTGGATTTTTGTTTTGATCTGTTCCTTTATGTCAGATTGGGGTTCACTGCCTAAACTGAGTTGATGATATAGTAATAATTAATTAATAATTAAAATTAATTAAAATGTAAAATACATTGATTATAAATACATAAATAAGCAAAATAGCACAACAAAAAAAGGTTGAAATGTTTTGTTTACCTGTATGTCATGTGCTATTCACCAACATCAGAGAACTGTGAATATGAATGTGTTGTTAACATTATTGGCATATTAAAATTTCAGGAGGTACTTCTAGTAAATATTTCAGATAAAAGGGATTCAGTTGACACAAAAAAAATGTCAATCCCTGCTTTAAATCATTATATCATAAACATGTTGTTTGCCTATAGCAGTTATAGCAGTGCACATGCTTTGAGTCGTGGTGTTTATCTACTGAGAGTTTGAATCTGGCTTGTGACATTTCCTGATCAAATTACCCCCCTCCTTCCTTTTCCATAACATTTCCTGTCCATTCTACACTATTTGTGGAATATAAATGCCGAAAAAAAGACAAAAAAAAAAGATAATGTATTTTTGCTTAAGATTTGGCCCTTTTGTCCTGACAGTGAATTCAATAAATAAATAAATAAAAACTAGGGAGTGAGCTAATTTTGTTTTCTCAGCTGCACAGATGAGCACTCAGAGGGTCACTGAGTTCTAAGAAGAAACACACTACAGAAGTGTTAGAGGCTTTGCACAACAAACAGCCACATGCGTCTAATGTCCCAATACACTATTTATTATAGTCAGCCTATTGATTTTCTCACCGCTGTCTGTCACTACTGTTGACTCACCACCAAAGACTCAGCCTTTCCTGACCACAGCACA
>NW_015778278.1:0-992 GCF_001515625.1 Sinocyclocheilus rhinocerous | reverse complement strand
AAAAAAACTTCACTAACATTATAAGTGGATTTCAAAGAAAATAAATAAAATGTGAAAACGTATGATATAACCCTTAAATAACATGAAATGTTTTAATAAAAGAAACAAGCAGCATCGCCCTCTAACTCCTAATTAAAAGTGTTTTATAATAACATGCCATCAAGGTAAGCCAGGCATTGCTAACACTTTTCATTGTTCCCGTTATATAACAAAACAATTTGGCATAAATGTAAGCATAGTCACTCTCAGTTTCTTTTATTCCATTCACATTGGAAATATGTATGTAACATTATGAAAAAAAACTGAGAAAGCATATAAATAATGTTGCTGAACTTAAAACAAATTAATAAATAAAATGGGAATGGGCTAAACGATAAACACTAGCATTTCCAACTAACCCTAACCAACCAGGCGTTAAACTCACCAGACAGAAGAATAACGGTTAGCTGGTTTATTCGTACACTGACAGACATTCTGGAGATGTTAAAGCGAGCGTGTGCAGGTGTGTGTGTGTTTGCACCTCATACTGGTTTTAATTCAGCATCAAACCCCATCTGACTCCTGTAAAAGCTGCCTGACCAATCACGTGTGAGCTCAGAGCTCTCAGCCAATCACAGCTCAGCCTCTGTGCAGAGCCCGGCCACACAAAGAGCTCTTTGTAGCTGAAAGTATGAGTAGAGTGTACAAAAAGAATCACACACACAACTAAACACAAATACAATAGACACAAATCAAGCAGGACAGACAGTGCCGTTCAAGGCCGTCGGGCTGATATTGTGTGTGTTGTTGGCATTGCTTCAGGAATGAAGCAATGCTGACAGCAACCCACCTTTCATGGAATGCGAATGGGTCATTTTTCATCTTTCAAGTTCTCAATGTATGGCCTCCTTCTCTCAGTCTCAACAGACTTTGAGCCTTTCTTTAAAACTACATCAGTCATGCTTGAGTGAACTGAAGTAAAGAGCGAGAGGAAGAGAGGTCGGCTAATTTAA
>NW_015778277.1:0-992 GCF_001515625.1 Sinocyclocheilus rhinocerous | reverse complement strand
TTAACAATACAGATTGTGTCAAAGCAGCTTTACAGCATTAAATAGTGTGTCGATAATGCAAAATGACAATAGTAAACACTCAATTTTCAGTTAAAAAAAATGTGTGTGTGTGTTTTGTGGCAGCTGTAGAGGACGGTGGAGATGAGGAGTGTGTGTCAGTGCTCGGGGAAGGAGGAGAAACCGGGGAGCTTCTTCCAGGAAAATCTCTGGTGTTTGCTGCGATGGAGCTGCTGGTTTTTATCTTGGTGCGTCATCTGCCTCACCTGAAAGCACAGGACACAGATAGCGTCAGACAGCCACCTCAGCACCTGTCTGACCACAGCAGCCGGCTGGTGGCAGCCACAGTCACAGCCCTCGCCGAGCTGCCGTCACTCTGCTCTCCTGCAGGTACACACTGCCGCAGCTCATCTGAATCAGACTGTCTTGTGTTATTGTGCAGCATTTGCACAGCAAAAATGATCCCATAGCATCTAGTGTTCAACCAGCGCCAATACTTGTGGATACCGTCCTGGTGTGAAAATTATGATATTGTGGGAAATCTACCTCAAACTCATTTAAAAACATCAAAAGTCAGTACCTGAGATGATCCAGTCTTAAAGATCTATCTGCTGTATCAATGCAATGATTCGTTTTTGTTGAAATAAGCATCAAGTTGGTAAAACAAGTACTACAGTCATTTAAAAATAATGTTCAATTTCAATAATATAGAATTTATTAAACAACAATTATTTCTGCCTTTCATTAACCCTGTAAAATTTGACATGAAACAATAGTTAGAAAATGTAAGTTGTAAAATGTAGAAAACTTAAAAAAAAAATTTAAAAAAAAGTTTGCAAAACAGCTCAATTTTATTCAGAGACTCAAACTGAGCAAATACATGCGATTTGCTGCAGATGCTGATATTTATATGATGAAATTCTGATGCTGGTAATGTAAATGCTACTGTAAGTGATTACTAATCAGCCTCATAAATATCCCCTTTATGTAGATGT
>NW_015778276.1:0-992 GCF_001515625.1 Sinocyclocheilus rhinocerous | reverse complement strand
TGTTCAGCAATGAACCTCACACCCTCTATGGCCTCATCCACATCTTGGTCGTGCCTGACTTTCACTCTCTGCCTGAACTCCGACCCCTCAGGAAGGTCGCCGACCCTCCAGGCCCCGCACACACGCCCAGGGTCATCACTTAAGAAGAATGAGTCTCCATCCAACCTTATGCTCTTCGCATCAGATGAGAATGATTTCCGTTGATGTTTCTGTCGAAACCTTTCCCGTACATTAGACCTTCCAGGCCGTCGCATCAGAAGGAAAGCAGGAAGATTATGAAGGAACACACGCTTGACCCACTCGGGCATGTGGTGTGTCGATGGAGAACGGTGGTGCACGTTGAGCACACACACACTCGTCACAATAGAAAATGTGACCAGCACCATCGTAAACATCAGATACTTCCCTATTAATGGAACAGCCAATGATGTTGGTGGAACGATCTTGGATATCAGGAGCAGAAACACAGTAAGAGCCAGAAGAACCGATATACAAAGAGTCATCTTCTCTCCACAGTCTGAAGGGAGGTAGAAAACCAGAATTGCAAGAGAAGTGATGAGGACGCATGGAATGATGAGGTTAATCGTGTAGAAGAGAGGTTTGCGTCTAATCACAAAGTCGTATGTGATATCCAGATATGTGAGGTCATTGGGGTCTTCGTTTTTTCTGCCAGGGAGCGACACAATATCCCATTCGCCGCTGGGTGTGTAGTCATCTCGACTGGCAAAATCAGACGTCAAGACAAGATCGAGTTCTGTGCGGTCATAGGTCCAAGAACGGAATTTAAGCGTGCAGTTCTGTTGATCGAAAGGGAAGTTACGGACTTCTATAGCACAGGCGCTCTTGTAGATGGCAGGGGGGAGCCAGAATATATCACCAGTGTTGGAGACAACGGCATTGCAGTAAAATGATACTTCATATACACCATCAGCACTGTAAGAAAAAAGAATATCATAAATATCAATCAGTTGTATTTTGTGTATTCCTAAAGA
>NW_015778275.1:0-992 GCF_001515625.1 Sinocyclocheilus rhinocerous | reverse complement strand
GCGACTTAACACTGCTTTTGTGCTCCAGGGTCACATATATGAAATGGATGTTTTACCTGACTGCAGGCTATGTTGAGTTTCTGCAGACTTTGAAAAACTGTTTCTCCCCTTTTGACTACGAACTCTTCCTCCTTCTTATTCAGCGAGTGTCCGATTCTCACCTCCCTTCTGCAGCCGAGACACAGACAGACAGACAGACAGACAGGCCAGTGCTGAATGTAACTATACTCATATTTAAAATTTGAATACAAAGTCTGAAGGTTTTATTCAAAGAATTATCCAGTTTGAAATAGACATTAATTGTGTCTAGGGAATCTGAGTAGAATTACTTTTCCTGAAGTTTGGATGATCTGCAAAACAATAGAGTTGACATTCAAGTTAAAAACAATAATCTTAAAAAAACATTTAGTGAAAAATCTTTTGATAAAGTCATGCACTGTTTTTTGTATATAAGTATTACTGGAGTATGTTTTAGAAGAAAAGACTATTTTAGTTTTCAAAATGTCATTACTTTTATTACTTGCTATTTATTTGTAACATTTACTAGCAATTTCTGAGTGAAAATTGTTGCACTATTTTTTGCAGTGTTTCAAATGTAAATTATTAAACCACAGTTTTTAACACTTTAGCTTTAAAACATATACACTCACTGTTCTTGATTAGTCTTGTAAAATCCAATAACAAAGCAGCCGTTTTCTCTCAGAATGGCAAGAAGATGCTCTTTTATCGGCTCTGGATCATCGTGAGGGCTGGAGATGATGAACTGAACAGAAAACATTCTTTCAAGTCATTTCCTTGTTGGGGAAATCGTCATGCAAATTTGCAGTACAAATGCGGTAAATTATTAAACAGGGAAAGTAGACTTTTTTACCCATGATTGCGTTTCTATGACTTTCTTTGTATTATTGTTTAACTACTTGTACTGTATGTCCCAGGGTTTAATTTTGATTGAAACAGATCTCAGATCTCTTGTTGTTAAACGGAGATCAAAT
>NW_015778274.1:0-992 GCF_001515625.1 Sinocyclocheilus rhinocerous | reverse complement strand
GAAGCTACGAGAATACTTTTTGTGTGCAAAAGAAAAAAAAAAACGGCTTTATTCAACAATTCGTCCCATTTTGGAGAATATCAGCTGGGATAAAACAGCCTACATATCTCGTCCATTTTGAAGTGGAAATTGTTGTCGTTTTCCAAACAAATGGTAGTTTGTTTGTGTAAAGCAATATTAAATTATGTGTTCTGAGTTTGTCACACAACACAGAAAAATGTTATTAACCACCAAGCCAAATTTGAATAAAAAAAAAAGCCCCAAGTAAATGAAATAAGTTATCAAAATCTTGAAATGCTGGGGGCGTGTCCGCTGTCGCTGAAACCACGCCCATTCGCAGGAGGAAAGCTGCCGCCTCTCAACTGTCAAATAATACCGCTACATCATACTGTGAACACTCACATTTTCCCTGGAATCTCCCGTATTTCACACCCATCTCCCGCCCCCTCCCGTTTTGTTATTTCTCAGGAAACTCCAGTAATTTGTATGGCCCAAACCTCGTTATATGAATATCCACGTCTATATTTTAATCCAAGCATATACATATCTATGATTCCAAGGTTGTCCAGTTGCCAGATCTTGTATAAAACGCATCCCACTCACACAATCGACCACATCATACAAATTTCAACCCATTTGTGATCTCAACCTGGCAACCTACAACCCAGTTGCGCTGTTGATATCTGCGCAGATAGTAGAAGTGGGAAGTTGAATCATGCATCACTGGTAGTAGTGCACCGGCAAATAAAAAATAAAGTATAGGTTACATGTAAATTTAACAACAGCTGGACAGCAATTTTCATATATCTAAGCCATATCGACAATGACCACGCCTTTTGCAAAGTGCAAATGTGTTTTTCAAGTCATCTCCAGGTAATAAAGTATCTGAATGATGCAGTGCTAACTGACATAGCATTTATTGCAGTAGCCTAAAGAAACTATAAAGTATATTTTCTGCCTTATTCTTTGATAAAAATGTAAAAAAAAAAAAA
>NW_015778273.1:0-992 GCF_001515625.1 Sinocyclocheilus rhinocerous | reverse complement strand
GAAGTAGTGCTCCTCACTGATCTGCATTTCAATAAGACAATTAGTTGAGCGTTCTGAAGACCTAATGAACTCTGTCCTGATGCTTTATCGAGAGATATTCCAAAACTGTGAGCTGATGCGACTCACTGACAGTCTGGAATGTATTTCTGAGGAACGGCTTCATTTGTGTGATGAAGGGGATGAATGAGTGTTCAGTGGCTGACGGATCGGAACAGAAGTCTGTTTCTGAACTGCGCTGGCAGTGACTGATGCATTGAGCATTATGTGCTTTTTTCAGATTTGACAACTACTCTGCCAATGTGATGGTGGATGGCAAACCAGTCAACCTGGGCTTATGGGACACAGCAGGACAGGAGGACTACGATCGCCTTCGTCCGCTCTCGTACCCGCAGACGGTGCGCGCCTTCACATTCTGATCATTACAGACTGCACACATCAACAAATAGAGCACAGTTTTATGTTAGCAGCATTTTTATTTCTTTAGTAAAACCATATCATTTTTAAGCATTCTTTAGAATTTAGAAAATGGACTTAAATACACATCATAAGCATGACAATAACAAATATATAGACCTAATTTAATGATGCTGAATTAAAAAATGATCTCAGTAAATTATCACATTATTATAAATAAATATTGGTAATGTATTGCTGTAATATTTGGGGGTATTGAGCCCAAATAAAGTACACTCCAAAAAAATTTAAATTATCTCCAACAAAATAATCTAAAATAATAATCTTGTTTTTCTCAGCAGGTATAATTTTTTTCCTTCTCATTTTCTTTTCTTTTCTTTTATAATTAATTAATTAATTTTATTTTTGTTGTTGTTTGGAAAGGTGTATTGAAAAGCAATAATGAATTTGATGAATTTCAAATATATCTTATGTGATGTGACTTTTTCAAAATATATATACACATATATATATGCGTGTGTTTGTGTGTGTGTGTGAGAGTTAGTGTGTGTGTGTGTGTGTCCGTGTGTGTGTGTGAG
>NW_015778272.1:0-992 GCF_001515625.1 Sinocyclocheilus rhinocerous | reverse complement strand
CTGGCTCTGGGGAGAACAGCAATTATGGATAATTATCAAATGGATCATTCCAGCTCTGAGACTTGATTGGATCAGCCACATTCAAAGTGTGTATAAAACAGCACGCCTACTGAAAACATGCACATCTGTAACGGCACATAAATGACATTTTACAATTATGTGCCAAACTGATGCATTACCTGGCAACTATAAACTGCCAACAATTATGCTAATGAACCACAGTAAATAAAAAGTTTATTGGAAATATTACTTATTATAAATTAATTTACTGATAAACTAGCTTATTTATAGCTGTTTTTTTAAATATAATGCTCTGTGCCAAACAACACCCCCTAATTGGTAAAATCACTGCAACACATTGTATATGTAAAAATCTTCAATGCCGATATACCTCAAAAACATGTTCAAATCTGGTCTGCTATCTCATACTCACACATATTAAACAAGCCCACTAAAGTCACGTCCCTCCCTGCTCTATCAGATGGAGCTTTCAAAGTGCTATTTTTAGCATGTGGTACAGTGAGCATTATCTCTGTTAACTAGCGCCATGGGTTTTCAAGTGCATTAACATATGACACCGTAACACGCACTTGATGCAACTCTGACTCCAACTCTGTTAGCTGAAAAGCAACAATGCAGGTACAATGACTATAATTATACCACTTATGTATAATAGCACAGCAAACCATACCTGTGTAAGTCATAACAACTATACGGGCCAGAGCTAGCAAACGACCAACTGGATCACTTAGCGGTTTGCCAGTTGTCGGCAGCAACACCTGGAAACGGAGAAACAGATTTTTGTCTGAACTGTTTCTTTAAATGTCAGATTGGAGACAGTGGCTCATTCTTAACACTGATCACGGCCGCCCATCTCTGAGACGTATGCGGCGGCATGAACCGGCATTTTAAGCTCATCTGCTATTCAATACCTCCTGGCATGGAGGAGATCAATGGAGAGATTGGGTTAATAGGAAATTGTGAGAGGGCAT
>NW_015778271.1:0-992 GCF_001515625.1 Sinocyclocheilus rhinocerous | reverse complement strand
ATATTTTTATCAATTAATCGCTTATATTCTGCTCTGCACCTCATACAAAACGTTTATATACCGCCAGAGAGGATCGCGACTGCAGCTCATCGTCATTTGAACTACTTTTGGTACCGCTTTTGACATTTTCACAATAAATTAATTAATTTGACTACGCTTCTCTGTCTGTTATGCTTTTCTTCATAACTGTACGTAGATTTAAGAAATGGTTATGGGTAGGTTTAGGGGTAGAAGTAGGATTATCGGCTCAAAATATTGTTTTAATGCTATATTGTTACTAAAATTGTAATTTTCCTACACATTTCTGTCCGTTACATTTTATTATTTTAATATATTGCATAAAATGTGTATGTTTAGGTTTGGGGGTAGGGTTAAGGGATCTTACATTTATCTACATAATGGTAAAAGGGAAATGATACAATACAATACATCCACATTGAACGTTTCAGCATCTATCCAAACGTACAAAAAAGTTAATTTTGTGTCTTTGAAAGTTACGAATTAATACCTATATAATAACAATGAAACACGCACCTGGAGCAGTGCAGCAATTGGGGGTTGGGTGCCTTGCTCAAGGGCACCTCAGTCATGGGTACTGAAGGTCGCTGTTCATTCACTCCCCTCACCTACATTTCCTGCTGGTACTGAGACTCTAACCCCCGACCCTTCGGGTTACAAGTCAGACACTCTAACCATTGGGCCACGACTGCTCAAGGGTAGAGTAGGGCACACCAGATAGCTTTATGATTTAGTATGAACTGCTTCATATAAAGCACATCTTGCACTCAAGACATCTTGGATCATGCACTTATCCAACAACAACTCAATTTCTGTCTGTTATTTTTCAGATTTGCTTGCAACATTAAAGTTTATTGATATAAATTATATTGTCCCATCCTAGGAAGGAAGCTCAGAGTTTACAATTACATTCCACACAAAAGTTCCATATGTACATTGGTTAAAACAACACTTTTTTTCATTCGGTACACATA
>NW_015778270.1:0-992 GCF_001515625.1 Sinocyclocheilus rhinocerous | reverse complement strand
CTGTCAATGGAGGCCTCTCTGAGCCATCAGATTTGATCAAAAATAACATAATTTGTCTTCTGAAGATGAACAAAGGTCTTAGGGGTGTTTTTTTCCCCTTTCCATCATCACTGTCAGTCGCTGAAGCTGCAGATTCTTCAAAACACACTTACAGTCTCAGTTTGATCATATGTGTACATATTTAAACCAGTTTTATATCTAATTTTAAATTCATTTGATCTGGTTTTATATATTTTCTCCTCATGTCCTCTTACACTATTTGCATTTGCACAGTTTTCCCTGAATGTTACTTTTGCACAGTCTGTGATCAGACTGTATGTATACTTTTATATGTTTAGCTAGATGATCTCTTTGTTATATAGGCTATGTGTATTTATGTTTATAAATTAAACTCTGTGAGTTATGATAGTTTGTTCCTTTGTATGACTATATGACAGTAAAGCTCAACTTTCTTGACTTGTAAAAGATACGCTATTATTCAATATTACTGTACATATAGTATTCATGGATGTATGTAACTAATAGCAGTGTTGCATTGAAGGTCAGCTGTATTTGATCAGTTTTTCTGTTCTTTTGTGTTGCACCAGACTCAGCGAGACACAAGTTCATATTAAGGCAATGTATGTATGAATGTGTATTTTTTCTGAATGAATCTGACCGTTTTACAGTAATTGCTGATGTAATCACTGTTATATGTTACTGTATCACTTTATACAGACTTAAGAGACATGAGGATCCTCTTGTGAAGGACCTCTGGTTTGATCATGTCTGTACTGTGTACATATTTAAGCTAGTTTTATATCTCGTTTTAATGCTCTTGCACTATTTCTGTTTGCGCCGTTTGCATTAAAATAATATCAGTCATGTTATTAATACATCAATAAAGGCATTGTGTCCTGACTTGTGACTTCATGTACACTGAAAATAAATGATTGAATTTAACTAATTTTTTTTAAGGTAAGTGGTTGCAATCAGTTTATTTTAGCTACATT
>NW_015778269.1:0-992 GCF_001515625.1 Sinocyclocheilus rhinocerous | reverse complement strand
AAGAAGCTCATCATGAGCTATGATGAGTCCCTCATATGCAGGTCAGAGGATGAACGTGATATTCACTGATACATCTGTCACAGACGGATTGGATGAGAGCTCATCCTAGAGGAGATGACAGCTCTCATATGATATACCCTACACCGATGCATGCGTGTCAGCACACAACCGGCTCATCATTCCCGAACGCTTCTTACTTACAGGGGCTGTTGTGGGAGAAGCGTGATCTCCTGGGCGAGTAGGATTCGTTCAGATCCAGCTCATACGCGGAGGCGATGAGCACGGCGAGCAGCAGAAGTCCGGTCCTTGGCGGCATCTCTCACTAAATGACACTGGGGCTTTTATGAAGGGCAATAAAAGAGGATTTCCTTTATGTCTTGCGCGCTGTGCGGTGCGTCTTCTTGGCGACTTCGTTGAGGAAATGCGTGTGATGTGGGCAGTATCATGAAGGCTCTGTCTGTCCGGCTGATCTCTTCAGCAATTTCTTCTTCCAGCCGCGTGCATGACAGGAGCGCAGGTCGCCCTTTATATATGCCCGAGCATCACGAGCTCGCCGCTCAGCCCAATCACATCACAGCAGGCGCCCTAACACAGCCTCAGCTCAAACTTTCATTCATTGATCCGTGGCATTTAAATGGGCTTCTCGTATGGCGTAAAGTTTGCTGTTCCTTTTAACTTGGGAAAGGTGATTGGGAAAACGCTCACATCCGCGCACTGTTGTCATATACAAATAAATGCGTCCACTTCAAAGAGCGCGTGGCATATTTGATCCTTCATAACGTCACAAACGGAGCTCATGCGCCGCTCCGGTTCAACTTTACCCTATACTGAACGAACAAAAAAAGAGCTAAAAGTGCAAGAACCCCTCTGAAACCAGCAACCAGACAACAAACCGGCAGCGTATCTAAACATTGCTTACTATGTATCACAGCTGCATCAACCACTTTCTATGCATACAACAGTCAGAGTGATTTAGATGCTCAAAAAACAAA
>NW_015778268.1:0-992 GCF_001515625.1 Sinocyclocheilus rhinocerous | reverse complement strand
CAGCTTACAGTAAGACGCCATGACTCCCACAACAACAGAATAAGAGGTTAACATTTACGCTCGGCACTTTCGACAGACAAATTGAAACCGCATC
Source organism: Sinocyclocheilus rhinocerous (assembly GCF_001515625.1). Taxonomy (NCBI): domain Eukaryota; kingdom Metazoa; phylum Chordata; class Actinopteri; order Cypriniformes; family Cyprinidae; genus Sinocyclocheilus; species Sinocyclocheilus rhinocerous. Next base: position 898 of record NW_015778268.1, on the reverse strand, counting down.
CAAGACAAAATAAACTCGTTTTGCGAGTAGTTAACATATTTGTCCTATTATTAAAAAATGCTATTTGTATTAAATCTATAAATAAACGTCCTATGTCTAATACGAAATGATTCGATACTATTTGCATTATGGAAAATGCGAACATCAATGTGAAAATAAATGTCCTTTAAACATTGGCGGTAAGTGTAATGACGAAAGATAATCGTCGGATTTATGTAATATAAACGGTTATTTATTTATTTATTTAAATTCTTTTACAGCCTTTCTTAAGGCTTTTTGCTTTCAGGATGATTTTTTTCTGAATGATACGGACTTCTTTGCGCTCTGGTTGCGGGTTTTTTTTGCCTTAAGAGATCATGAATGTGATGTTACAAAACAACTTCGTTAAAAACAAACCAGTAGAATTTGTTAATGTTTACAAATGTCACAGAGCGGCTCTGAGAGTGAAATCTGGGATTATAAAGCTCTTAAGAAGACCAAAAAACGAAGCTGCAAATCACAAATATCAAGGGAACATGAGACAAAGAGGAGAAAGGATAGCAAACCGGGGACATCAGTGCAAAAAACAAGTGTCAACAGTGCTGAGACGCACACTGGTTTAGACCAGAATGGCAATAACGCTCCCATTAACACTTTGAACTCAGGATCCCTGGACGTGAACCATGGGACACTTTCTCGGAATGTCCAGGATAAAGACCCTCAGTTAGGATTCTGTCCCGTCTGTCAAATGCCATTTTCCCTCTTGGTGGCTCAGTCTCAGCAATGGCATGTTGCAGAATGCTTAGATAACCCTGGTGACAACTGTAAAGGTAATGTTTTTCATAAATGCATATGTAAAATCAACAGTCTTACTCATCAGCTTATTACAGGGTTCCACATGGAAATATCTGGGATTTTT
>NW_015778267.1:0-984 GCF_001515625.1 Sinocyclocheilus rhinocerous | reverse complement strand
TTACATATTCACTGAAACTGAGGAAAACACAGAATGTGCTATTATATATTGACAAAAACATAGTGAGTGACAGTGACCCAACCCTGACTTTCAACATAACTAAACTAGCGATACGCTGACATTTGGCTTTAGTGTTTAACACGTGAACATTGAAATAATTTCGAAAGCAAAATAAGGAAATCGTTTTGAATTCATGCACAGGACTCACCAAGCTGCAGGGCTGCCATTGCTGTGTGAAATGACTACCGCATAACCCGCTATTGGAGAATTCTATCCAATCAGACGACAGAAGGCGTCCAATCAGAGTTAAAGGTAGGCGGGTTTAAAGCTAAAGTCACTCGCACTTCCTTCCATTTTTCTTCCGGTTTGCGGTTCAAAAATAATGCCAGTTTTAAAGGGTTAGTTTACGGTTCACCCAAAAGAATAACAACATAAGGTAAATAATAATAATAATAATAATAAGAGTAAAAAACGAAATAAAAAATTATAAAAACTAAAATAAATAAAAAGCAAATCCTGTCTTCGTTTACTCATTCTCATGTGTTAAACCTATATGCGTGTATTTCTTCTGCAAATCACATTAGAAGATCGTTTGAATAATGTTGATAATGTTTTGGTTACCATCGACTTCCGTTGTATGGACAAAAAACAGTGAGGCATTTTTCATAATATCTTCTTTTATGTTCCACAGAAGAATGAACGACATGAGGGTGAGTAAATGGTGACAGAATTTTTGGTTTGGGGTGAACTACCTTTAAATTAACAAATGGTCTGGCTCAGTTTCGTATTTTTAATATTGTGGAGTAAATATTAATTCATCATCATCAAATCTATATTTTTGGTAATTAAAAGTAAACATTTTTACAACAATTAATTAGGTATTATTTTATCAAGCACATCTAATTGTTCTCACAACACAAACATTGGATTCGTGCCTCCAATGCTTTAAAGGGGTCATATGATGCGATTTCAAGTTTTCCTTTC
>NW_015778266.1:0-988 GCF_001515625.1 Sinocyclocheilus rhinocerous | reverse complement strand
ACACTGAAGACTGGAGTAATGATGCTGAAAATTCAGCTTTCCCATAACAGGAAAAAAAAATGTTTTACAATAAAAAAAAAATAAAAAAATGTATTTGTAATAATATTACACAATATTATGGCTTCTACTGTATTTTAATCAAATAAACGCAGCCTTGGTCAGCATAAGAGATTTCTTTCAAAAAATAAAAATAAAAATCTTACCAACCACAAACTACTACTAAAAAAATATATATTATTTTTATGTAAGCTGATAGAACTAAATCGGCAGTGCCAACAAAGTACCAGACAAACATGACGATACCAATACAACTGCCAAACACAATACAGTATAGCGCCTGCAACAAAATACGAACAAAGTTGACATTGCAGTGTTTAAACTGTATTTGTGTGGTTTTCCTGTTTCTCAACTACTGATTATGCAAGAAAATCAGAATTGTCTTGAGAAAACTTTGAATAACATGACCTTTGACCTGCTTCAGAAACATGCATTCGGCTAGAAATGACTAATGCCATAATCTGTAAATATTTAAACGGGATCACGACATTTTGAAAAAGACTTCATTAGCATTCATTATTTAATTAGCTTATGATAACACATATGGAGTATCTATGTATATCCAACAAATGGCATTCGGCATGAAAACAATTATGTTGGTTCGTTTGAAGCGCCTAATTCGACTCACATGTGCGTTTGTTATGCGACAGGAAGCAGAGGCACGAGTTTTGAAAAGCAAATGAGTTGAACTAAACATTTCCCTCAGAGTCAAAACAATCAGTTATCACCAGATCAATGCACATCAGTGAAGCCGGAGCCGTCAGATCAAAACTCCTTCCTCTTGCCGTGACATCACTCCCATGTTGTCACCGTGACGACGCTCCCCCATGGTAACAAATGGAGCCATCAGGGAGGCTTAGAGGAGGCTGGTGTTCCCTCCCATTTACAAACTCCTTCATCAAATCCCACCGGGCCCTGCGTTGATTACTCC
>NW_015778265.1:0-992 GCF_001515625.1 Sinocyclocheilus rhinocerous | reverse complement strand
TTTTTTTTTAGGTATGATTTGCTAATAGGAACAAATGCAAGTTGCAGCACATAAACATGCACATTTAATGTCCATTTTGTCTGTATATTAGTACTGTACAGGCTAAAAGTTATATTCTTAAAAGAAATCTAAAACTTAATTTTATGAAGCTTATTGAAAGAGTATTTTGCTTTTTTTGTAAGCATTTTTTAATGTTATTTAAATTAAATTTTTACCCAGTGGTGAGTGTTAAAAGTTGTCTTGAAAGTGGTTTGAACTGATATGTGTTTTATTATGCAAGATTAATTCAAGCTTGTATATCAAGGTTATTAGCTATAGTTAACTCTGAAACCACAAAAATACATGTTTGTTACTTGAAATAAAATACATGTTAAATAAAATATTTGAAAACGTACTTTATTTCAGCAAGTTGTCAAGGCAACCATTTTCATTGAGTTTATTTTTGTACTAAAATAACCGAAATAAAAAAGTCATACAAATTACAAAAACACACAACAAAATTACTAAAAATGTAGGCCTAACTAAAATTACAATGAAAATTAAAAATATAAAATAAAAACTAATTTAAAATATGAATAAAAACTATAATAGTATCTCAATGATACTAAAATAGCAATATTTTAGAAATAAAGGCTATAATATTTAAAGGAACATACAGATTGTGCATTGTGCCATGAGCCACCTTTGGACAAAGATCTCCAAATAAATCTTTCTCGAGGTTTAATCAATGCTGGATTTGAAAGGGCAAAGTCTGGTTCCATTCAAATGGCCCTTAATATACGGAGGACTAGTGACACTTAAAAATAAAGGAATAACTAATCAGTATAATAATTCAAACATAAAATTTAGATTTAAAAAAATCACTTAATGATTTTAATCATTAATGAATTAAATCGACAAGTTAATACACATCTATAAAATTGTTTACTTAATTGATGTTTTATAATATAGTTAAATAAATTGATTAAAATGATCAAATAATCTTTACATTT
>NW_015778264.1:0-992 GCF_001515625.1 Sinocyclocheilus rhinocerous | reverse complement strand
GGTTTCTGGCTTATTTTTTGTCTCTTTTGGGTTGATGCTAAGGTGTTCTAAGTGTTGCTAGGGTCAAGTGGGTGGTTGCTAGGGTCATCTGGCAATTTCTTGGTTCTTTTGGGTGGTTCCTAATATGGTGATCTGTGGCATTTCTAAGGGCTTTTTGGTGGTTACTATGGTCTTCTGGGTAGTTGCTTAAAGGCCCAAATCTCTTTAGAATTTTTTCCCATTTTATTGTCTGCCAATTAAAAAACTGTACTGCAAAAATGTCACCTGAAAATAACGTCTTAATGTCTTCTTTGTCGTTTAATTGTGTAAGATTAATTGTTTTTTTCCCTAATTTTGACTCTTCCTGTTCTTTCCAGTGTCTTCATTGTGATGGCGCATCCGGTGGGTGTGTCTCTGGTTTGATTGACAGCTTGTGCTAAAAGGAATGGACTACAGTGAGGAAAAGAATGAGTAGAGACCACGCCCCTCAAACATCATGAAGCTCAACTCATCCTGAATCGCACACACTTCACACAATCACACAAACGAACTTCCTCGCCATGGGCTCTGTGTACCTGTGGAAGTTGTCCTCCCAAAAGCTGGGATTCTTCCTGGTGAGTTTTGGCTTCATTTGGGGGATGATGCTGCTTCATTTCACCATCCAGCAGAGGGCGACACACGAAAGCAGCGCTCAACTACGTATGCAAATATTGGACCTCAGCAAGCGATATATCAAAGCCCTCGCTGAGGAGAACCAGAGCGTGATGGACGGACCCTACGTAGGCACCATGACTGCATACGGTGAGTCCTTGTGTACCAAAATATTTGCTTTTACTGTTTGGGGTTTGGGTTACGGTTAGGGTGGTAGGTTTATGGTTGGATAAGGGTTCAGGGTTCAACATATATTCAGTTTGACTGGATTTATGACTCCTGAATTCTTGATTTGTCTTTCATAATGTTGATTCTGCATTGATGCCTGCAAATCCAGCATCGCAGTATTCGCAAAATGACTA
>NW_015778263.1:0-992 GCF_001515625.1 Sinocyclocheilus rhinocerous | reverse complement strand
TATCGCGATACATATTGATATTGAATTATTGTCCAGCCCTACCAGAGATATAGAGAGAGAGAACAGGATCATTTCCCACAATTCCCCACTGAGAGCTTTGTTGTCCTGTGTGAAATGAATATCATCAGGAGATTCATTTCATGTCTTTAAGATCACATCTCATGTGGTTTGACAAGAGCGTGTGCAAAATACGTCAAATCACAGACCCTTGGCTTTGTCACCGTGACCTTTGCTGGCATTTTAATTGGCACGTTCAGAACGGTGGCGCTCATGTGGGTGAGGCAGGTTTGAATCTGACTCGTGAAATTTCCTGAATTACCTGCAATTTTTTCCTATCTTTCAAAAGAAATCAAATTCACTATTTGGATGGGATTTGATTTTCAAATGACTTCTGATTTACAATTATTAACACAGGACATCTTTGGTTTCAGGTACTGGGATTAGGATTGGCAGGATCATATATAACAAATTATGTATGTATGTATAGTATACGAGTAATTAATGACAGAATTCTCATTTTTGTGTGAACTAACCCTTTAAGGGAAGGAACTGATTCGGATGGGGTTAAAATTACATTCTGTGAAAAATAAGTTCTGTGGAAAGATATGAGACTACTTAAAAAAATAAAAAAATAAAATAAAATACCAACCCCAAACTTTTGAGCACTAGTGTACTCACAAAACTAGTAATTAATCGCGCACAGACTAACCCACAATCTCATTCACCAGTGGATCTTATCAAAAACAGACACAATGAACAACTCCCATTCTAACTCTGCATATTTTCGCCAGTAAACACCATGTATCCCGCCTCCAGACCCCTTCAAACTCTACATAGCATTGGACTAATAAGGTCTTAGAATGATACAGCATTTCTCTCAGCTAGCTAAAGAATTAGCAACCATTAGCGTTGTCCGCTAGCATCTCCATTCTCAAGCTCTAAATGTTCTTTGGCCTAAGGAACAAAGGTTTAAGGTGATCTAAACTGACATG
>NW_015778262.1:0-992 GCF_001515625.1 Sinocyclocheilus rhinocerous | reverse complement strand
ATATCAACTTGTGGAAAATGGGCATCCGATGACCCCTTTAAAATCCCCCATTTTTATGACACAACTTTGAAATTACTTTGACAAGCATTCAGCTTCTGTCTCATTTAATGAACAGAACTGTCTAAAGATGTAACAAATAAGTTTCCCTGTAATGTCAAGTCCTAGACATGGTCATGATCATTTTCAACATCTGCTTTAGGACAAAACAGTACAGATGTATAAATATAATCGCACCCTTCAGTAATGCATGAAAACACTTCAAACTATACAAAAAAAAAACCTTCAAATGATATTTGATAAATAAATAAGTTACTAATAGAATAATTACTGACCTATAATTCTGCATAACACAAAGACATCTGAGACTGTTCACTTGAGTAAACACTTATAAACACAGATAATGAAGATCTGACATTATTGGCAGTATCTTCAGATTTCAGAGCACAGCATACCATTTGAAGCAGATAATTACTATAATTCCAACACGATTATGTCCAAATAATATAGTGAAAATACACTTTTGAGGTAAAGTGAATGTATAACCTATTCAACCCACAGAAACAAATGACACGTCAGCATCACTCCTTATAAATGTGTTTCCCTTCATGTTACTTTGGCTTCCAAAAGGTTACTAATGGAAAGTAACTAATGCAAATATAACGAAATGCTCATAGTGCACTACCAGCATTAAAAAGTACTCTACAAGAAAAACTAAAGGTGTAACATTTCAAAATGTCAAAAGTGTCGGTGTGTAATGGCATTCGACAGATCCTTGGACTTCACTGTCTTCTTATGATTGCATTAAAAATATAAAGAACAGCATTCTTCCCTGGAGTTTTAGATTAAAATGCACTTTGGGTTTTGGCAGCAAGGCAAGACAGACAGGAAGTGCACGTCGAGAGAGAAAGATGGGGAAGGGAAAACAAAAGAGATGCAGTGTGGAAGATAAAAGGAGAAGAAATGAATTGTCACAGATAGAGGAGAGAGAATGT
>NW_015778261.1:0-989 GCF_001515625.1 Sinocyclocheilus rhinocerous | reverse complement strand
ATTTTTAAATGATGGAAAAATGAATCTTCTTACAATATAGCCTTTGTTTGGCAACAAACTTTTTACACAAATTGAACAAGAAAAAGTTGTTCATTATGAGGATATCTATTAAATCATATGAAATATTTGTGTTTGAGGTTTATTAAACCATTAACAAGCATATAAAATGTGATGGTGCCGCCAATGTTTTTTTTTTCCCTGCATGTCAAGAGTCAAACACGTCAACCACATTTCATTCGGTGTAATAGCAGCTGAAATTTGACTGGCAAATGGCTGCCATGTTTTATAAGCTGTGCAACCATTCTCAAAGACAAAGACGCTATGGTTTTACAAAATTATCCCAATGATATACAAAACTGGTCAAATATTTCACAGACAAAAGTTATGTTTTAGTTTTATTTCTAGTAATATTTAAAGATTTACTTAAAAATTATATCTTGCAGACGTAACATTTCAACATATATTGTAAAGTATATAATATTACAATATTTAATCAAAGACTGGCTCTATCCACAGAGGTCCAGATATCCACTGACCCTATAAAGGACATACTAAATATATAATATTTGAAATTGTTGTGTTGTTCACTGTAGTGCCACCGACTGGCTGATCGACATGAGTCCTTAAGCACTGAGTAGCAAGCGAAATCGCTATCAGCAGATAAGAGCTGCCACAATCGCAGTTAAGGGCAGAAATCGTTTAACATGCCAGTTTACCTTCACAACAGAATGTGAGGAGGTCCAAAGTGGATGCATGGTGCTGTGAGACAACAGACAGTCCCAGTGAGGACAGGACTTGCTTATGATATGGCAGATATAGTACGAGTAGGATGCTATTCCAAAATGAGCCGTGGTGTTTTGTTCTTGTGTTTTGAAAGAATCGGTTGTTTGAATGATGCAAAGACTCACTCACAGATACACAAAAAGACTGAACTGGTGAACTGTTGTCTATAATATAATATAATATAATATAATATAATATAATATAAT
>NW_015778260.1:0-992 GCF_001515625.1 Sinocyclocheilus rhinocerous | reverse complement strand
GTGTGCAACATAGCCAATCAGTTGTTGAGATATCACAATTTCCTCAATCACTGTCTTATGAATATTACACACAAAAATGACAAGAGCTTTAATTATCCATCAAGAAACACAATTAGCACTTCAGAGTTTGACAGCGTTTTGTAGTTAATGCGATAAAACGTTTGATAGATATGCACAGGGGTGTCATGCCCTATTTTTTAGGGGGTGTCAGTGACAGTTTGCCTGACAGTCTTGCTAGTCGTGTAATTTTATACTATGCATGGCACCATGTTCAAATCCTGATTTAATATATATTTTTTAGAATGAACCAAGTAAAATCACACATGAACTCGACTACCAATGAAAGCTTCCATTTTCATATGGAAAACAGCAACAAACCTCTAAAACTAGAGGTTCTGATGAAAAAGCTACTGTCAGGATTTGCTAAAGACACACAGTGAAAAAATATTTATTTTTGCTGCCAACCTTATTGCATATTCATTGGTGTGAGTTTTCCTTTCAGATGCATAATGATAAAAAAAGAACTGATTGTGTTTATGTCAATCACATGGCTCCTTCCAGTCTTATCAGAAACACATTCTTCAATATGTCTGCTGCTGTGTGTATGTGTGGCAGCATCTGCTTCCTTTCCAGAGGGACACAACAGGCACTACAGTTGCATTTCCATACAACCACCTGTGCTATGCGTTCTGTTCTCGCAGGCAAATTGGTTAATTTGCTGTCGTTCAGCCCGAGGATCTGTGTGACATTAGCCCTAAATGCATCCCACCGGCTGAGCGACCCCGTGTCATATTAGGAATATAATGTTCCCGCACACATATGGTTTGCTCAATACGTGCTCTCATGGTTCGAGCGTGAAATATCACCATTTTACATGAATAATGCAACAGTGGCAAAAGCAGTAATGTCACCGGCTTTGTCCACTCTGCGTTCAGTGAACCATACAAGCCCTCGGGGAGACGCACACGATCACGGATATCATTTCCCTCCAT
>NW_015778259.1:0-991 GCF_001515625.1 Sinocyclocheilus rhinocerous | reverse complement strand
GTGTTTAACAGTATTGCGTGGAACACTAATGTCACTGATTTGGTTTTCAGGCATACGTCGACCCTCTAGTCTTCTGCAACAATGGCGTCTTCAAGTGGTAAGACCTGTATTTATACATGTGTAAAACATAGGCATGTGGAGATATTTGCAGCAGATGAGGCAGAGATGACACTTGAATTCTGCAGTTACCAAGTAAAGCTTGTTTCAGATATTCAGGTCAAGGAGCTGGACAAGCGTGCCTCAGGACAAGCTTTTGAGGTCATCCTTGGGAGTCCTGCTCCAGATGCCAAGGCTGAGTTCCCTCTCTCTCCTCCTCTGAAGAAGGACCTTTCCTTGGAGGAGATCCAGAGAAAACTAGCCGCTGCTGAAGAGAGACGCAAGGTGCATCCCTATACTTCTCGCAGACGTTTTATAAAATATTCAAGGCATGCTAGTTAACATTTAAGTCCATATAAAACCTGTTCGACAATAATAAATGTATGAAACTTTATCCAGAAGCAAAGAGTTCAAAGGGTCATGTACTCGTATACAACGGGGGTTTCTGTTCAATCTATTCTTTGAATAATTGACTGCTTTTAATCCGACTAAAGTTTCATATTACTAGCTTCAAAGAGTCGTGGATAACTAAATGCTGTTTTCCTCCCCTTTTCTCTAGTCTCATGAAGCCGAGGTTCTGAAACACCTAGCAGAGAAGCGTGAGCATGAGAAGGAGGTGCTTCAGAAAGCTCTGGAAGAAAACAACAATTTCAGCAAGATGGCAGAAGAGAAACTGAACCAGAAAATGGAAGCCAACAAAGAAAACCGTTCGGCCATCATGGCAGCCATGAACGAGAAGTTCAAAGAGAAGGTAAAGGTGACTCTGTGTTTTCACAGATCGTTTTTGTCACCATAAAAACCATCAATGATTTTTGCTTCTGTTTTAGGACAAGAAGCTGGAAGAGGTTCGAAAACACAAAGAAAACAAAGAGGTCAGCTGTGAAGAAAAGTGAAA
>NW_015778258.1:0-991 GCF_001515625.1 Sinocyclocheilus rhinocerous | reverse complement strand
TTTGTTTGGTCCCCTTTAGTTTTGAAAATGTTGTGTTCCACACAAGAAAGAAAGTCAGATTTGGAATTACATCAGCCTGAGTAAGTGATGATGACAGAGTTTTCATTTTTGGTGAACTATCCCTTTAAAGAAAGAGAGAAGGCAAACACAGAGATAAAGTAGTGATTAAAATGATTTATGTAAACTGAAGATATGTGAAGAAGGATAAAGCCAGAGACATAACAGGGAGGGTGAGAGCTGAAAGAGATAGACGGTTGTGTTTGTGAGTGAGAGATCCTCACATTTTAGTGAGACTGATCATCGTATATATCACTATAATACTGTTAACGCCTGAAAGAAAAAGCGTTCACGCTTACACACCGTAACAATGAAAATGGATTGCACAATCTCAGTACAGCAGGTTACTGGGGTGATTAAAGTTAATCTGTGAAGTAATCAAAATAAAGTGATGTCATTCTATATACTCCTCCTCATTTGAGTCCAAAGTCTCTGCAACTTCAGTTTGTGCTGCTGTGGTTTGTGGACACTTTATCAATAGTTTATATGCACGAGACAGTTGTTACACCAGTTCTACCATCTCCTGAACTCGTAGAGAAAAACCCCCAACAGCGGTTTAATTGAACTGAATCCTGTATTTGCATGCACAGCAGCGGGCGCATAGCAGCTATACACACAGATCTATATTGCATCAAGTCTGTGGTTTGTCTGGAGCCCAAGTGAAAATATCAGGTTCTGTGTTCACTTACTCGCTTTCCAGTTTCGGCTGTCACAGCGCAGCCATCGGATTGTGGCTACAAAAGGTCAAGCGTATTCATAAGCAAGCTTTTCTTCTCTGACTTACACAAACACGATTATATGCTCAAAATCTCCACCAACCACAATGTACCGCAGATGTCGATGTTATACATGGTCATTATTGCATTTATTTATTTATTTTTTAATAAAGAACCACGTTCATTTCGCGCGATTTTTTGCGCAGCTCGTCAGTGAA
>NW_015778257.1:0-991 GCF_001515625.1 Sinocyclocheilus rhinocerous | reverse complement strand
AACCAGCCGGGGGATTAAAGTTCCACTTAATTCCCTTTTGAAGCAGACATGAATTGATTTGATCATGATTCCAGCCTTTCATAGCTTCCTGCAGTTCCCGTTGAGCGCCAACAAAGTTAGTACCATTGTCTGAACGGATCTCAACTACTTGTCCTCTACGTGCAATGAATCGTCTTAATGCATGGATGAAAGAGTCTGTATCAAGCGAAGTTGCTAATTCAAGGTGAACAGCTCTTATAGTCAAACATGTGAAGATTACTCCGTAACGTTTTACAACACTTCTTCCCCGTTTCACTTCAAAAGGACCAAAGCAGTCCACTCCCACATGCGTGAATGGTGGTTTGTCAGGTGTGACTCTATCTTGCGGCAAATCTGCCATTTGCTGATAACCCGTGGTTCCATGAAGGCGTCTGCAAACTACACACTTGGACAAAATTCTTCTTATAGCCGTGCTAGCACCAGGGATCCAATATCTCTGGCGTAGATTAGCCAGCATATAATTCCGTCCACAATGTCCAATGTCATTATGAATTTGCCGCAGAATCAAATCTGAAATATGTAGATCCTTGGCTAGTATTACCGGATGTTTAACTTCTTCCGGCATCATAGCTTTGTCCAGACGCCCACCAACTCTGATGATATCCGAGTGAAGCACAGGGTTAAGTCTATAGAGTTCACTACTCCGTTTTACCAATCCATCTTTCCGTAAACTAGCCAGTTCCTCAGAATATCTCTTCTTTTGGCATAGACGGATAATCTCCAATTCAGACCTTTCCAGCTCCTCTGAAGACAACAAATTTGAAGACACATTAGATCTGAATTTTTGCATCCCTTGGTTAATAACAGTCTCTTGTTGCAACTTGTCCATATTAGAGTAAACAGTCATCAACCTTTTTCTTTCCTTGCAGCGATCAATCAGAATGTTCCTGAATCGAAGGATCCAAGCTATGCCTAGTTTCAATCGCAGCCATGAAGAGTAGTAATTAAAGTA
>NW_015778256.1:0-991 GCF_001515625.1 Sinocyclocheilus rhinocerous | reverse complement strand
GATGAAGATGTATCTGTGACAGTCTCATATCGGCCAATAAAATCGGCAAAATGATAAATTGGTCGCTCTCTAGAAACATGGTGTTCAAGTTAATATGGAAGCCCATTTCAGCCACATAAGAAAAAAATCATGCTTTGGTAAAAACTTAATTAAGACATAAAAAGTCTTAAAAAAAACTTAATTTTGAAATACTAAGTCAAAATTATGATGTAAAAAAGTCATGAAATGAAAAGTCAAAATTGTCAACTGACTTATGTCAGTTAGGAATTTTTCTTCATAATTTTAGCTAATATCAATTTTGACTATCTCATACTTACAACGTGGTATGCAATCAGTTTGACATTTTATGTCAGTTTAGACTTTTGTCATAATTTAGACTGTATTTAGAGAAATTATGACTTAGTATGCAATAATTTTATGACTTGTCAATTTACTGTCACAATTGTGTATTTTTTTCTCATAATTATGACAGTATGTCATAATTTCAATTTTTTAATCTCATAATTATGAAATTGTATGCCAAAGTTTTGACTTTTTATCTCAGAATTATGACAGTAAGTCATAATTTCACATTTCGATCTCAATTAAAACACAGTGTGTCAATTTACATTTTTTTATTTCATAATTATGGCATAGAATGTCATCATTTCACACTTTTTATCTCATAATTATGATTAACCAAAGCGGGATTGTTTTCTTATTTGGCAGAAATGGGCTTCCACAAGTTAAAAGAAGTGTAACTTTTAAAAAGCATGTCTCCAGACCTTGTGTTTTTTTTTTTATTCTACTGTTCAGTGTCCTGTTCATAAACACAAAAACGCGTCCTGTGTGAATGACCTGTAAAGTAGGCACCCAAGCACCCAAACTGTGTCTGAGGTCTAATGTAAATTAGCGTGGCCTTTATCAATAGTGAGCCAGTCTAACCGCTGGGGAGCCGAGGGAGAAAGGAGCAATGTAATCTCTTTCAAACACCAGCCTATGATCTCGTTAA
>NW_015778255.1:0-991 GCF_001515625.1 Sinocyclocheilus rhinocerous | reverse complement strand
GCCCAGATACTAGAAGTTGTAAAGGTGTGTTCGCCGCCTTTCTGAGGTAAATCGCACACACGGAGGCCAATCGGGGGCCCAAACCTTACCTTTCCCTCTTTGGCCTCAGCGACAGCCTTCACATCCACGCTGTGTGGGAAATGCGGTTCCTGTAATACATACGGCCCCCTCACGTGGATTTGCGCGAGGTATTCATCACATCACGCAGTCAACGACATGTTGGGATTAGAAAATGAGGTTTTATTCGCATACCGTGGTGGTTGTGTAGCATGATACGTTACCTTGTTTGAACTGTTAAGACGGCAAACAAATAATGCAAACACAAAGGAAAACGGTGGATTTCGAATCTTCTCCTCACTTTGGAATCATCTCCAGTGGTTGCTGTTTTCTCTCTAATCAGAAACGTATTAGTTCCATCAGTAACAGAAAGCTTTTGAAGTAGATCTGACAACATAAATATCTAAATGTCGAGGCGGAAAGCTGGATGTGATTTCCTCGCAGGTGAGAGCCAAGGGCTTCGTTAATTGGAGGGCTTGCGATGTGGCTATTTCTCGCATATTTATGTGCATATTTACTATCAAACTTTTCTTTTACTCTAGATTTGCCTGACTAATAATTCATCTGTTTCTCAGCCCTGCGTTCTGTACAGGACGCATTTCTCGGATTCTCTGTGTTGTCTGGTTTTGGGCAAGGCGGACGAAAGAAAGCCTTTGGGATTCTGGTTTAGAGTTCTGTCAGTGTATTTTTTTTGTTCCTTAAGGGGTGGGAGTGTGTGCGCGTGTGGCGGGGGGAGCGAGAGGGCTGTGCGATCATAAATATTAGAAGCTGCAGGGAGACAAAGGGGCTAAAATGGAAAGGCTTGGCTGGACGAGGGGACCTGGCCATGTCATGTACCTCAGTCATTTTTCTTCTGCGCTTAGAACTCAGTCAGGGGTTTAATTGGAATCCAGACTTCAAAGAAGCCCTCGCCCCCGTTACACCCGCCCCTCCT
>NW_015778254.1:0-991 GCF_001515625.1 Sinocyclocheilus rhinocerous | reverse complement strand
AGTGTTTTGTTAGTTTGGTGTGTTTCCTCCTTTTGATGTTGCCACATCTCTAGAGAGCGCTGACAGTAAAAGAGGGGATTTTTAGTGACTCTTTAACAAGTGACTGGCATTATGAGTCACTGAATCATCTGTTCAAGTGACTTTAAAAAAAAAATGCCGATTCATTCAGAAACTAAACTAATGACTGACTTTTACCGTTTCATTGAATCAGTCACTTAACTGTTTCATTTGAAAAAACGCTGATTCATTCAGAAAGGAAACTCTACGGAATCACCCCCTATGAACTCATTTACTATTCTCTACATGAATCCACTATTATACTTCACTTGAAGGAGTGAATGAAAATAACAACAACACTTCTTGTTTACTGAACTTTTGTATAAAAGCAATAACACATGCATGCAACGATATTGCTTAAATATATTTAAAAATATATCAAAAGGACATTTGTATCTCCTAAAATAACTTAATAAATATCTTGTGGTTTCAAAAGGCTATCTTGACTGCAGCTGAACTAGGCTACTTTTAATTATGATTAACTGTAGCTTGACAAACTGCAGTTTTAAAGTCCCTTCCCAGCACTGAAACCACCATATGCGGTTTTCCCACATGCAGAGCTTTTTTCCGTAATGGCTTAAATGTTGACATTGAGAGCTGTTATGTAAGATGCCTCTCTCTGTCCGAGTCCTGAATGGATGTGCTTCCCTGCTGGCTTCCAGTCAGAGATGTGCTCAGTGGGGCTGAAGCTGGCTGCGGGTAGAGCTCTGGGCGTTTATGCCAACTCAAGCCGCCTTTCCTTTCGAAGCCGCTCGGTCTACTAATATATTCTGATGGGCTGATCTTTTCACAGAGGAAATATGCTGCAAGGTCATGAGGCCACAGATGTCTGTGTGGGGAAAGAAGGTGTCCATTTGCATCATGAAGTGTAGTCTTCTGGGTTGTTGAAGGGGGACGGCAATAGCAGTGAAAATAATAGTGCTTACCGGCCATC
>NW_015778253.1:0-991 GCF_001515625.1 Sinocyclocheilus rhinocerous | reverse complement strand
GGGGGCCGCCCCAGCTGTCGGAGTATGACATGCTCTTATTGTGCATTCAGGCCTCATTACCAGAGTGGCAGGGCCACAGAAGCGCGGTAGAGCAAGAGGGAGGGAGAGAGAGCGAGGAGATGATGGAGGTTGTTGTGGTGGTGGTGGGGGGTGGGGGGCAAGGATACAAACAGTGCCACTGTCCGCAGCGTGACAGGACTGATGATGGGCTACGGTGGCTCGCGTGCACCGGGGGGAGCGATAAAAATAACCAATGGAAGAGAACGCAGCATTACCATGACACCACATAGCCATATTGTACTAGACGTTGGAAACCTGTATTGTTAGTACATTGCACCACCACATTGCAGTAACAGATTGTTGGCAACCTGTTAATTACCATAATGTTGTATAACTGTGTACCTCCTTAAAAAACCTGAATCATTACCATAACGCCACATGAACATATTAAACTGTTAGAAATCTGTATTGTTAGCATACCACAGCACAACTAAAACAGACTGTTTAAATCCTGTATCATTACCATAACACCGTACAGCTGTGCCTGACTTAAAAAACCTGAATCATTACCATTCCACCACACAGCCGTATTAGACTGTTGGAAATCTATATCATTAACAGTCTGGTACAGATGTAAATTGTTATGGTAAAGAACCTGTATCATTACCATACTGCCGCAGTTGTACCAAACTGTTAGATAAACCCTGTATCATTACCATAACACCACACAATAAGAAAGTGCATGTAAGTAACAATTTACTAAAGTCATCATGACATCAAAACAGACCCTGATTACTTACATGTACTTATACATGTTCTTTGTTTTATTTTGAGTGATTCATGTGTGTACGTTACTCCAAAGATCTTTGCAATCAAAATCAAAATTTCATATATTTTTGTCTCATTTTTTATTAAAAAGTAAAATGGGTTGTAAACACTGTTTCATGATGACTTTAAGCAGGTTGCTAAAGGTACACATCCCGTGCCAGTA
>NW_015778252.1:0-991 GCF_001515625.1 Sinocyclocheilus rhinocerous | reverse complement strand
AGACACATTAGTGTAGCTACATACTCAACAAGTCAGCTTGTCCGCTGACATTATATATCAGCATATACTGTAATCGCGTTGATATGTAGCAGAAAATAACACTGATGGTTCCTACGAATGACCAACAGCGACAGCTTCACAGTTACACAACAGAAGAGTCACAATTTCATTAGTCACGATGAACCATAACAACTTCCTACCTCAGTAAGCAACGGACAGTGTGAAAGAAAAGCATGCACACAACGCAACAAGCAATGCGCGCGGCTGCATTAGTGAACTCTTGTTAGTGTGTAAAGTTTGAGTCACTGTCCTCGCGTGAGTGTGTGGCAGAGGTGACTGTAAGTTACCTGGTAAGTGCTCCGCGGCTTCCGTTTATTCGCCGCTCGCTGCTCGTGACGGGTCCACGCGTCAACGGCGCTGCTCTGCTGAAGCAACACGGACAATTTACGCCTTTGCATGTGAAATCCGCATTTCAGAGAGACCAAGAGCGGCGCCATGCTGAACCGAGGGGCTGAGTGAGGGAACGCCACGCGTGACGTCATTTCCGCGCATGCGCCTGCGGTAGCCGATAGAAATACGACAGTGGACTTTTTAGATTTATTTATTTTCAGTCACCACATTCACGAAGGGTTAAATTGCTCTTTTAATTTGAATATGTGTGTGCCCTCCATTTTCTCTCTGAATTTATTTTTTTTCTTTTTTTTTTAAAAGCATTGTTCATGATGCTTTTATGCAACTACAGCACTGAAGGGCGACATTGAGTCACTTATATGTTGGGAAACCCAGACAAGCCCTGCTAGCATGGAACCTTTATATAAGCACAATTTTTCACCCCACAATTATTTCATATGTAATAACAAGGAAAGGGTCTTTTGGTTCAATGAAGGTATTATTTTAGTAAGACAGTTAGTTAATTCTCATGGGTATTTGTTGTCATATACTGAATTTCTCCAGAAATTTCAATTACCGGTTAAACCAAGAGAATTAACTG
>NW_015778251.1:0-991 GCF_001515625.1 Sinocyclocheilus rhinocerous | reverse complement strand
TAATAATATTTCACAATATTACAGTTTGCAATGCATTTTTGAGCAAATAAATGCTGCTTGGATGAGCATAAGAGGCTTCTTTCCAAAAACATTTTGAATGGTAGTGTTACTAATTTAATATTAAAATTTAATCATTTAAATCTAAAACGTGATTCAATCCAAGTAAGTGAAGTTTCCTAGTTCTGGGTCCTAGATGATCTTGTGAGGCAAGTCTTGTGAGAATGGCGTTGGAGACTTACCTGTAGCTGTTGCATGCTGGAGAAACGGAGGTGAGGAGTGCAGCGAAAAGCTGGAGGCTTGCCGTGCCTGTTGGAGGTAAAGCTTCCAGTCCAAGTGTGTCCACCCCCTCCTTTTGGGCCTATATTTATGTAGCACCATCTCAATGGAAACCTCCAAAAATCTGTAACGGAAGCCAGTGGTCAAAGAGAGAGAAGGTCATCATAAAGCTCATTCACAATGGACTCCATCATCAGAGTTCAGCCTTGGGAACAGCATCTCGTTACCTGATGGCGACCGTTGACGTCATTCAGGTTTAACTCTGGTAGGGCAAAATAAAAAAGAATGAATGAAAGGAATGATGCATAATCCGCTCTTCTCTCTCTCATTTTACTTTATGATGGATCGCTCAATGCCAGCACCCATTGGACAGCTTTTAGCTTTTAGTGTTTCTGAAGGAGCGCTTATGCAGTGGTCAAGCTTACATGATCATGTTAGTTACTTTTGCAGACATTGACATGGTTCTAGGCAGATGAATGATAAACAGTGTGCATTCGAAGCGAAGGATGAAGTCTCGTCTGAATGCAATTATTGTGGTGTCAGTGAAAGCTTATGTTAGCACGATTTTTATTTTAAAATACTTCTGTTTTTAATTTTGTTTTAGTTAATGGGATAGTTTACCCCAAAATGAAAATAATGTCACCCTCATGTCATTCCAAACCTGTATGCTTTTCTTTCTTCTGTTGAACACAAAAGAAGATATTTTAAAGAATGA
>NW_015778250.1:0-991 GCF_001515625.1 Sinocyclocheilus rhinocerous | reverse complement strand
GCCAGTGAATCAGATTCTTGTTTGCTGCAGACGGATTAGGAGATGCCTGTTGGGAGTCGGACAATGCCTCGCTCATGAATGACCTCAGACGCCTGCAGAACAATGAGGAGTGACGCGCTAGACCGTCGTCTCATTAGATGCTTCATCACATGGGTGGAATCAAGCAGAACAATTGAGCACTTTTTTTTTTACACCAGTTTTAATAAATCACTGATTTTGTGGTTTTAAAACGGATGTAAGTTTATTACGGTGTAAAGATTTCATAGCTAGAGCCATATTAGGGAGTTAAAAGGCATTTTAGAAGAACTTTGAGGAATATTTTAGGAAACAAACATTATGTTGTTTATCTCTTAAATGGCCAGTGAATTCTGATCGCTACTGACAGTATCTAGATCAGCATTTGAGGTAAAGCTTGCACAAAATCAAACATGGATTATGAATGGTGCATGCAAGATAAGCAGCGTGCAGAAACTTCTAAAGATCCTTCAGTAAACAAACATGCATAATGTGGTCAAGAAAGTTTCAGACAGCGTCTAACAATGAATCTATGCTCACAGAAAAGGCTGAATCTGATGTTGGAGCTGATTGCAAAATTGCTTCAGTATGTGTCCAATTAAAAATAAGTGTTAAGATGATGTTGATGATGATGAAGCACACACTGAAGAACTCCCAACAACATTTTGGACATTGTCTGCTTCTATTTCCAAGTAAATGCATTTTAGGAAACTTTTCTGGAACAAAGCCTAGAGCCGTAGAGCGCTTCAAATGTTTTCTCTCCCAAGAGAAAAGTTAATAAAAAAGCTTCGAGTCACTACTTTCTTATACTCATAATAATACTAAGAACTTAACATACATATATTGACTACATTTAATAATTGGTTTGATCATTTTTTAAAACAATACTTATACTTTTCTACTCAGTTTTTTAGCTTTCCTGTAGCTCAAACAGTAGAGCATAGTGCTAGCAACACCATGTTCTTGGGTTTAACTC
>NW_015778249.1:0-991 GCF_001515625.1 Sinocyclocheilus rhinocerous | reverse complement strand
TTTTTTTATATATATATTAAATATATATTGAATTACTAAAACTTTCACTAAAATTAAATATAAAATGTTTACAGTAAATATAACAAAAACTAATTCAAAATTTTAATATAAACTATAATAGTATCTTAATATACATATACTATATATATATATATAATGATTTAAAAGCCATCTTGAGGCCCCTTTGGCAGTTTTCTGAGGTTTATTTCTTGGGTTATTGGGCCCTGGACCCCTGGTTGAGAACCACTGTCTGAAAGGAATATAAAATGTTGTTGCAAACCTGTATAATGTATAAATATTTAAGTCAGTCCTGAGGGTGCATGAATGTTGACTGCATTTTCATTTGTATTCTTTAGTGAGGTGATTATACACAGCAGTAATTCTAATGTTGCGGTGGTTGTTTTGCAGCTGGATGCAGATGCTGTATTTGTATTCTCGTGGTCTCGTAGCGCTAAAGTAGGACAAACGTGACCCCAGGACTTGCTTTCTCAGATTGATGAGGCTTCTTCTCATCGCCGCAGGCTGGCGAGTGTCTCTCTTAGCTTCATGTGTTGTTATGAAGTTTGCTTTTGTTCCTCGAGGACTGCGCTTTGTTTTTGTTCACTTATCCTGCAGACGTTTTGGAGAGCAAATAATGAAACTCGTCCTTGTCCCCAGGCAGCAGATGATGAAAATATTCAAAGGTGAAAGAAATGAAGCGGAGGCTTTGTGAAGCATCTGATGATGGGTTTGCGGTGTCGTGAGCTTGATCTTTTTCAAAGTTCACGCAGAGTGCAGTCAATGTGGCCAAACTGAGCTTTGCATTACAGTCGACTTTTTCCACTTTGAAGTGGTCGTCCGATATGGATTTTTTTAAATGCACAATGAATCGTATTTTAATAGTGATTTCTGCTTCTCTCAATTTAGTAAGCATATAATCGTTTGCAGTTTTTGTCTGCTGGTTATTTATCCTGAAAATGTTTTATTTAAATTTGGCATTTGCACCAGCTCT
>NW_015778248.1:0-990 GCF_001515625.1 Sinocyclocheilus rhinocerous | reverse complement strand
ATAGTTCATGATTTTTTTCTTATTTTGTAATTTAACTGTGCTATCTGTATGCATGATGCAGTTTACATTTTTATTTAAATATATATTTTATTTTATTGTTATTTTATTGCCTGATTTAGGGTGGCTGCTACTTGGAACAATAGCCACAATTATCCATTTGTTGCAGAAAAAAAACAAAAAAAACTTTTAAATTTTTGCAACAAATACCAAAGAAAATTCAGACTCACTTTCGAATGACGCACACAACTATAAGTGCGATGATTACCAACAACAGCACTCCGACTATAGCCAAGATAATGCCCAGGAACTTCTCTGTACAGAGAAGAAAAACAGTAGGAATGATTATCTTTTACTGTAATACTAGTAATAATACAACAATGTGAATGTGTTGAATGAACAAACAAAAAAATGAAGACAATCTTTGAAATGAAAGCCTTTTGCTTACTGGTTTCCTTCTGCAGACTGATCTTTGAGAGCACAGCGAAGCGGTCGCTCTTGGGCTCACAGTTGGACATGTTCAGGTAGAAGCTCTGCTGTTGGACAACGGGGCCGGTGAAGCTCTGATCTTCTCTCCAGGACTGCGTTTGGTCTTGAGAGTCCAGCGGTCCGATCGAGACCTCGGTGTGGCCTGAGTCACATTTGGGCTTGCTGACGTTAAAGAACAACAGCTCGGCCTTGTACTCTTGGGGAATGTAGATGATCCATGAGGCGGACGAGGAAGGATTCATGCCGTCGGGCCAGTTTGGTGTTGCAAGGTACATGGGTCCAGAAATGAGTGGAGATACAGAGTAGATGACATTTTCTGTGAAGAAAACAGAAATAGACTGCTATGAAACGGTCAGCTCTCTGCTGGGTAAAACCTTCGTGCTTTGTTAACTTTCTACTCATCAAAAGCATCTTGAAAACTGTAAAATGTCTCATTGTTTCCACAAAAATGTTTAGCACCACAACTGTTTTTAACATTGATAATAATCAGAAATGTTTCTTGAG
>NW_015778247.1:0-991 GCF_001515625.1 Sinocyclocheilus rhinocerous | reverse complement strand
AATTGCTAGGGTGTTGCTATTTGGTTGCTAAGGTACTCGGGGTGGTTGCTGAGGTGTTGCTTTGCGGTTGCTCTGGTACCAGGGATGGTTGCTTGGGTGTTACAATGAGGTTGCTAGGGTACACGGGGTGGTTGCTAAGGAGTTGCTATTCTGTGGTTGCTAGGTTACCCGGGGTGGATGCTAAGGTGTTGCTATGCTGCGGTTGCTAGGGTACCCAGGGTGGTTGCTATGGTGTAGCTATGCGGTTGCTAGGGTACCCGGGACGGTTGCTAGGGTGTTGCAATGCGGTTGCTAAGGCACTGGGGTGGTTGCTAGCGTGTTGCTCTGCGGTTGCTAGGGTACCCGGGGGTGTTCCTAAGGTGTTGCTATGCGGTAGCTAAGGTACTCGGAGCGGTTGCTAAGGTGTTGCTATATGGTTGCTAAGGTACTCGGAGCTGTTGCTAAGGTGTTGCTAGGGTACCCGGGGTTGTTGCTAAGGTGTTGCTATGCTGCGGTTGCTAGAGTACCCGAGGTGGTTGCTAAGATGTTGCTATGCGGTTGCTAGGTACCCTGGGGCGGTTGCTAAGGTGTTGCTGTGCGATTGCTAGAGTGTTGCTATGCGGTTGCTAGGGTACCCATAGCCGTTGCTAGGGAGTTGCTATGTGGTTGATATGGTATTGCTATTCGGTTGCTAGGGTACCCGTAGCGGTTGCTAATGTGTTAAGTTGCGGTTGCTAGGGTACCATGAGCAGTTGCTGGGGTGTTGCTATGTGGTTGCTAGGGTACCCAGGATGGTTGCTAAGGTTTTGCTATGCTGTTGCTAGGGTACCCGGGGCTGTTGCTAAGGTGTTGCAATGCGGTTGCTTAGGTACTGATGTGGTTGCTAGGGTGTTGCTATGCGGTTGATAAAGTGTTGCTAGGGTTCTGCAATGCGTTTGCTAAGGTATTCGGGGTGGTTGCTAATGAGTTGTTATGCGGTTGCTAGGGTACCAGGGGTGGTTGCTAAGGTGTT
>NW_015778246.1:0-991 GCF_001515625.1 Sinocyclocheilus rhinocerous | reverse complement strand
TGTCTGCCAATTGATTTTAACATTCTCTAAATCAATTACTCCTCTGTCCAAGGTCTCAGTGCCAGCAAATCTCTACTCTGCGCACACACACACACACACAATATTACATACTCACACCAAACAAACAAAAAAAAAGAGGTAAATGAGAGAGGGTCTGACGGCTCTAGTCATGTCAGCTTCAGATGATGGAATACAAGTTTCATCTGCCACACTTCACTGTCCTGTGTCTCTCTGCCTTGTCTATCTGCTCTCACACGTCTCACGCTGTCCACTGTGGACATATCTGGTCATTATCCTGGGTTAAACTGGATCACCTACCAGACCTATCAGCTACAGTTTGTCCTCGAATTATTTACAGAGTTATTCAGTGGTGCTTTGGTAGAGAAGATTTAATTATTAAGTCAAAAGGGGGAAATATGTTTTTTGCTTACCTTTTAAAATATTTTTTTTTTGTAACGTTAGAAGTGTAATCATTTATTTTGAGATTTGGATGTAAAATCCCATATATTGCATTTCTGAATAAATGTAACTAGAAATTTGACCATTGAAAGAGTCAATCCAATACTAATATAACTGAAAATCATATAAAAATACATATTTACAGAATATAATTATTTTGGCTTTCATAACAGGTAGAGAGCCCTCGTTTTTAGATTTTGATTCTTTGATATTGCAAGTATTCTTTTTTTATTTTTTTTTTAATGTCTTTTTCCTTGACATTTTGGAGCCAATTTATGATTCATAAACAAAATAACACAAAGCATATCAATTTAAATACACAAGTATTTAATTTCATATTTTCTGAACAAACAACATTTTTGATAAAAAATGTTTGACAATTTTCAAGCATTAAAGTTGCTAATTACATGAAAATAAAAATAAAAGCTCTTGCAATGTCTGTGTATAACTTCTGATTGTGTATATTTAATACAATTATGCCCAATTTGAACAATTTAAAAGGCTAAACAAAACCAAATATGCTTTTATGTGT
>NW_015778245.1:0-991 GCF_001515625.1 Sinocyclocheilus rhinocerous | reverse complement strand
GTCTTACCTGTGAGTACTCCCTCCTGCTTCCATCACCCACTTTGCTGAGACAGTAAGGGGCTGTGAATAGTTCTTGAGGGACGTTTGGTTTGATTACATTAAATATCTTCAAAAGGACACTGAAAGATTATTGCTTTATGCCTGGATGAGGGGTTTGGAAGATATGAAAGGCTCTAGGTTAATAACAGACTTAGTGGTTCTCAACTGGTTTTGCTTCGAGACCCAGAACTTGTATCACTCAAATATTAGTGATTGTTCAGAGGTTAACAAAATTGACTATTAGAATTTGTTGATATTACCATGAGCTACAAACATATGCAAAGTTATTAACAAGAGATAGACTGGCAATTTTGGTTTCATAAGGATTTGGGGTTTCATGCTCTCAGCGGTTGCACAAAACACATTTAGGTCTTCATAAATCATATTTGTGCTTAAGTGCACCTGTATTTAATGTAGTCTGTGGCATGTTTTCTTTTATCTTGAGTAGTTTGTTCGTGGTTTATTAGGATGAGTGCAAGTCAGGCTACCTGGCATTTTCTACTAAGTGACAGATGGATTTGCGCTAAAATGCCATTGTTTAATTGAGCGCATGACCTTCATGTTAACGAGAACCATATGGGAAGTGTTTTTCTCCTCTGTTTAATGCTTATGTTTTAAATGATCGTTATTATTTAAATTATTTATGCTATCCTAATTATAATTATGAGATTAGATGCATGGGGCAAATTTCCTGTGACCTTTTATTTCTGATCCCATTTAGGATGTATGACATACATGTGATCCAACTTGAGTGATCGGTGTTGATGTGCACCTTCAATCAGAACTGTAATACAAAACATGTGAAACTGCGTTGTCGCAAACGGGACACTTTCAGCGTACCGTACCGAACCGTACAGACTGCTCCGTTCCTTACCAAACGTGAAAAGCAATGCTTGGTTCCCATGTATCCTGTGACAGTTCTCAGTGCAGCGGTATCTGATGGGAACGTGTG
>NW_015778244.1:0-990 GCF_001515625.1 Sinocyclocheilus rhinocerous | reverse complement strand
GAAAATTCTGTCATCATTTACTCACCCTCATGTCGTTCCAAAACTAAAGTACTTTCTTCTGTGGAACATAAACAAAGACATTTTGAAGAATGGTGGCAAGCAACAACAACAACAACAACAAAAAGTCTTTTTTTATTTTCTAAATATTTTCTCAAATGTTCCACAGGAGAAAGGCATACAGGTTTGGAACGGCATTAAAGCAAGTAAATTGAGATATGGAAATGTTGTGAATGTTACAGTGGAGATTTGAAATGGTCATAAGTCAGCCAAATTTTGCTTCACTTACACTGATATTTACTGATTTTGTAAAAGAGAACAAGGGTTTTGCAAGTTACATCATCTCCATATAAAAATCATTGCGTCTAGGAGATCTTCTCACTAATATAGTGAAACTAAAGTGTGTTTGTGTGTGACCTTCCTGTCACCCCTGGGCTAAACCTAATCCAACCTGACACCTAAATGTGTGTGTGACTTCTAATGGATAGCTTGCTTTGCTTTGACTGCTAGTTAACAGAGACCCCCAGGGACCGGAGACAGACACACACACACACACTCATATGCTGTAAAGTGGAGCTGAAGTCTGCAGATATTTCTTGTGGATATTGTAGAGATAATTTTTTGGAGACAGAAACCTTGTACAGATGACATCCAAATCAATGTCTGACTTCAAAGCAATTGAATACTGTAATTCGTACTTAAAGTGACCTACCCAGAGTACCCAGCATGAATCATCAGTGCCGTGGCTTAAAAAATATATTTCAGTTAAGTCTGAATTGTGTGTGCTTTTTGAGTTGAATTTGAGTTAAAAGACACAAATATAAAGCACAGAGTAGTCTGAGTCCCGAACAAATGATTCTTATATGACTCTTCTTTTAATGAATCAGTCTAAAAGACTCAGGAACTCTGAATTCATCATGGTGGTTTCTGAAATATCATCTGACCCACTTTCCGAACCACTATGTCAGAAATGAACTTTTTTTTTTTTTTTTT
>NW_015778243.1:0-991 GCF_001515625.1 Sinocyclocheilus rhinocerous | reverse complement strand
GAGTTATCGCATATCGCATTTTTCTTCAATATCGCACAGCCCTATGTCACACTTATTCATGATCAAATCAATGCATGCCATTTAATTATAGCAAATGTGTCAAGAATGTCAATGCAACAGGGAGTACAATAACATGCTGGATAATTAAACTGAAGCATGATGTTAATTATCCAAATGCATATGCATCAGTTTTGGGGTCGGGTGTATTGTTCGACTGTACTGTATATCAGGCTGCCATAAATCATTTCACACTGCTATTGGGTCACATTCACACACACTCATACACACAGTACATTGCCACATGTCTGAAACGGTTGCCAGAGATGTGTCCTCAATGGCTTAACTATAGACTCATATCAGAGAGACACAGACTAGCTGAACTTGACAAGAAGTCATACCCATTTATAAAGTTCATCTATTGGCACAAACAAGGCCGTAGCCAAGCCTTGATTTTTATAAAGCATAAATAAATTGAATAGTGAAGGAAATTCTAGTTGGTAAGTATAATAATTTTGAGTTACTTGCCAATAATAACGTAAAACGTTCATGTCTTCTTCAAATTCAAAACCGCCATATTTGAGAACAAAGCCGAGTAGTTTGTATCCCTGGATATTACTGTCGGTCGTTTATCATTTCTATCATAAATCAGTTGTCAAATATAAAATGTTTTGCTAGTACTATCATCTTACCTCGCTCTGCGTCAACGATTGACGCTTCGCGCTCAGCTTGCGTGAGCTGTAAACTCCGCCTACTTTGATTTGATTGGCTAGTTCAATAATTTTGACATCGACGAGCGCTGCGATGAGGAAGATCAGCCAAAATTTTACCATTTAAACAGTTTGTCATCCTAACAACAAACAGATAATGGAAATAATATAGGCCTGTATTAAACTACTGATTTCTTATTTCTTCCAGGAAGGAAAATCAAAGCCGGAAATACTCCTGCTGGTATGATGAACTGAACCTCTGTCTGCATGATAATGATAAGTAT
>NW_015778242.1:0-991 GCF_001515625.1 Sinocyclocheilus rhinocerous | reverse complement strand
ATAAGTTGGCTTGTCAACCGCCATAAAATCGTACAAGAAGAAGAAAGAAACGACAGTTCTGAATGGAGGCAGATTGAGCTTTTATAGATCAGATGATGCTAGCAAGCTAACATGCTGGTCACGTTTGCTCCAAGCTAGCTGGTTAGCCACTGTGTTTCATTTAGCCTAGTTGTAATCGGAGTCTTTGATTTAGCTGCTAACACAGCGCATCACACAGAGAAATAAAAATGAATTATTCGGATTACGACTCGGACGGCTATTCCTCAAATGAAGATAAAGACTATGTCCCTTCTGGTAAGAGATTTTAGCTTGAAGTTAGCATGGTTGTATATGAGCAAGAACACAGATGAAGCTATGCTACTTTGTCTGTGCTCTGCATATGTATAGTGCTCCGTTTTAACATTACACCTACTTTAATTAATGATAGGTGATATGCAAAAACAATTACACAAAGAGTATCATAGATAATGCTTATTTTGGGTTCACACTTTCCGAATGATCTTTAACATATAACTTACATCTATTATCAAAGTATTGTCTAGAATGTGTATTCGGTATATTTATTCAGAATCCATTTGAATATTATAGGTGTTTCATGTGATAAGATTAACTAATATGCTAACGTACTCCTTTCTAAAATAAGTTTATTTGGCTGTGAGAGTGATGACAAGGATGCAAACAATTAACGTTACTGATATTATTTACCAAGACCCCTGCTGGTCTTTCATGGTCCTGTATGCCTTGCAAATGAACACCACGTCTTTCATGGTCTTTATCTTAGAAGAATCATACATTTACAGCATGAACTGCATTAAGACTCTTTTAGTGGGCGGAGGAGAGGAACTGGTACTGAGAGGAAAAACTATAGGACTAGAAGTGAGGACATTCTGCCTTTAACCGTTCACTTTTCCTAATTTAAAATATGAGCGAGATTCTCTCTAATAGAGGACTTAAGGTCAAAATAATTAGGAAAAACTGCAACTACAGATTT
>NW_015778241.1:0-991 GCF_001515625.1 Sinocyclocheilus rhinocerous | reverse complement strand
AGCTTCAAAACATACCTAACCAGCAAATGCTGTTTTTTTCAACAGACCAAATGTATGAACACATACTTCCTCTTTCAGCAAAATGTGCCTTTTAATAATACATTACATCACTTAAAATCTAATAAATATACATAAAGAGTGTCGGAGAAGCTACTTTGAAACTGTAACTTGCCAAGCTATGAGATAATCATTCGAAAAACTAGTTAGCTATAGGCTACAAGCTACAAACAAAAAGTAGATAGCTACACTGGAGTTACTTGCAGGGGCAAGCCATTTATAAGTACAATAATGTAGGCCTATGACTGAATCAGGGCTGTATTTTTGCTGTCACAAATACAACGCGGGGTTTTGAGTGAATGAACAATAAACATCAAGCTCGAACAGGTAAATACTCTGGAAAAGCTGAACAGATAAATATACAGTATAGCAAATTGTATAATAATAATTTATATAACCGAGTAAAAAAATATACAGGGACTTGAATACATCAACCATTTTTAAAATAATTTAAGTTACCTTAACTTGACCTTCCAACGTTACAAAAAAGCGAGCGAACCATGTGAATCGATTCACTTGAAAGTATCGAACTTTCCAACGCTGCTGCTGAAAGAATGAATCGTTTCGGATGAATAGGTTCACTGAAATGAATCAGATTTTCCAAATCTGCATATGAGGTGAAGAGGTGTTTAGGATGAACCGATTCCTTAGAATGAATGTCTGTTCTTTGCAGATGCTTCATTGCCTCTGTTGATGGCTGCTGTTCAGTATATTAGTTTGATAATTACCTAAAGACACACTGCCCTCTAGTGGAGGCAATTCATCACAATATGCAGAACTGTCTCCCACTTTATATATAGATAGTGTTATATAGTGTTGTTAACTAAAACAGACAAATAAAATAGTTTGTGAATAGATGAAAACTTGCATTGGCATATAACCGAAGTATTAAAGTTACAGCTGAAATTCAAAAGAAAGAAAGAAAGACTTTTTT
>NW_015778240.1:0-990 GCF_001515625.1 Sinocyclocheilus rhinocerous | reverse complement strand
GTTTGTAACTCTGTTTTTTGTGTTTTGTGGTACTGTCATTGGAGCCTGCATCTGATTAGCATTAGCAGTTAGCATAAATACACCTTCAGCGATGAAGCTCTCCACAGCTTTACTGACATAATTGAGTGAGTGAAGCATGATTGTGACTTTTTGAATGAGAGGTTAATTCATAGCCAGTAGCTTTCAAGCTGAGGTCGTGATGTCTGTCCTAAATGTTGAGCTAATGTTAGAGTTTCTTTAAGCGATGAAATTACAAAGATACGTAGTGCTACATTTAATGCAGATTAGCACACTTTCGTTGTTTCATTTAATTAAGATGAACAGACATGCTAACCAAAATCTTTCCACAGCTATTATAGAGCCCCTTAGACTGTACTTGCTGTACATTTTGCGGATACGTCTCCAAAGAAGTAGGACTAGACCTCTGGTGTTTTGGTCATTTTGAGTGGATTTTATCCACACCCGTGAATATGTATCGTTAGCCTTCTCCTAACTGAGCAGTTTTGCCACTTTAAAGCTGAAGTCATTCATGACAGTCTGCCTCTAAGGCAGCAGTGGGATCTGGAGTGCGTCCATCTTTTTTTGTGCGCTTGATGCGACTCTACTTTTGTTCTTATAGGATTAGAGCTGCCAGTTAAAGACATGATGCTAAGCCCATTCACATGCTTCCAGCTTTCCACTTTCTGAGTTGCATTTGACTACATGCATTCATGTCGGGTTATTACAATGACAATTTAAGCTGTTTAGCATCGGATATGCACACTGGGGACAGCATTGAGGAAATAATAAATGTCACCAGATCAATGAACGGTTCAGATGTAGCCTGCCTCAATGTAGTGTAATAGGTTTGTTTACACCGTTATACACTGTCTTTACATTGTTGAAAATATTTTGATAATTTAGCTGAAGACCATAACCGTATCCAGTACTGTTGGGACCAAGCCAGCTGTCGGCGACTGTATATTCAGTTGCTAATGCTAGTGACCTTGT
>NW_015778239.1:0-990 GCF_001515625.1 Sinocyclocheilus rhinocerous | reverse complement strand
TTAAGGGGGTCTGAATACTTTCCGTACCCACTGTATATATCTCAACAGCCAAAATACTTGTCAAAAGTATATGTGAATGTATTGGTGAGATAGAAAAGACTGGTAGAAAACCCCATTCCTGATTTATTTTTAAATCACCCCATACTATTTAATGTGATGGTGATACAAATGGTGACACTAATAGGAAGATGACTAAAAATGTGCATTGTAACTGTACCCAATAAATAAAGACATGGCTGAGGGTGTTGCAGCTGCATAACATGTATTAATTAATTTATTGACTAAATTTTAATTTCTCCTTTTTTGTCTTCTGTCAAGGGTCTGCCCTGGAGCCATAGCCAAGTGTTCTTTCTCCACTGCAATCTCCATCTCCTCTCTCCACTATTTCCTCTGAGCCAAACCCTCCCCAGTGTCCACCTAACTGGATCACCACTGTCCATGTGCCTTGGGAGAAGATGGCTCCAACTCTCCGACAGGCCTTATTACGACAGGAGTTATTGTGGACACAATCCAGATGCACTGCCCAGACCCTACCAGAGTTGAATGTTCCCAGATAACCAAGAATATTGTTGCTCAATATCCCAAAACATTTGCTGATGTAACAGACCAGGGAGAGCTCTTAGGTTCTGGTTACACTTCCCTCCTGAACTAGATCAAAACAAGAGTGGAACATGTTAACAGGAGCAATGTACTTTCAAGAATTCGAAGACCAAAGAGGACCAACGAGAATGATGGCGATACCTCCCAGCCCAAAAAGACCTGCAATCAAGTGGACAGTTATGGTTGCATCAATTGGCAACCTCATAACTTGCCTGAGGGAGAGACACTTGATTATCTTGAGGTCAAGAGGCAGATGTTGGTCACACTTTACAGAAAGGAAGGACCCAAAGGGGCAGAGAGCGTAAAGGTTGATGACCTCATGGACATAACTAGTGGTCGACCGATATTGGTTTTTTGACAGCCGATATCGATGCCGATATCTTGGAAAGC
>NW_015778238.1:0-990 GCF_001515625.1 Sinocyclocheilus rhinocerous | reverse complement strand
GAAATAAAAATGAAAAGAACATGAGGGTTAAATCATATGAACAGACCGTATCTGCTGCTGTTAAGACCTGCTTCACAATTTATGTACATAAAAGCCCATCTTCTGTGAAATTCCAGACTCACAGTTTCATCTCCATCAAGCTCGAAATGACTTCAACCTCAAAATATAAATCACAAAAGGCACTCGAAATAAATCAATCAATCAACATAATAAACAATTAACTTTAAACCAGTTCATCACATTTCGACAGCGAGTGTCCAGCAGAACCAGCGGAAGCTAGAAATATTGCACCAGGAAGTGGCTTCTCTTCACAAACAGGAAGTTTAATCAGAGCCTCCTGTTGCTCTGAGAGGCATTTTACAGCCGGTTTTACGAGGAAGAGTCTACAGTCTTTCTGAAGCGCTTTGATTCCTGCGGCATCAGCAGCGTCTGTTTCTCATCCAGAGCCGTCAGACAGTGATTTACCAGCAACACGAGGGGTCAGATTTACCCAGCAGCCCCTAAAACTGTCAGAGACGCTCTTGAAGCTTCAGAGCAACTTCAGAAGAACCAGCGTTAAGCAGGAAAACAGAAACTGAGGCTTCAGAACGGACAGAGAGACCTCTAACATACAGATCAAATACTGTCACTGCAGATCACGCTTCACCTCAAAACCACAAGATCTTTTTCTACATAAAGCAAACAAAGATTGTATTATATTGTGACATTATTTTAATGACATTTAAATACATTTGACCACAACCGAATAAAAAAAATACATTTACAGTAAGAACACATCACTATGTTGTACTTCTTCTTTTACTCTGATTTTAATAAATAAACTTTAAAAAATACTGCATGCAAATAACATGATTGTCATTATTGTATTAAGAGAATGTGTTTTTTTTGCATCACAGAAATTGTCATGAAAATAGTCACAATGTAAAACTTCCCAAATCATGCAAAGAAAATAAAAAATAATAAATATTATACCCATTATTGTATGTATGT
>NW_015778237.1:0-990 GCF_001515625.1 Sinocyclocheilus rhinocerous | reverse complement strand
AGAGAAAGCAAGCCCACATATGCTGCAAAGCTTCTTTCCCAGTGATAGAAACTTGGTTTATGCAATGTTAAGAGTAAAGCTTGCCCACATGAAGGATGTTTCTTATGAAATTAAACATTATTTTCAATGCTGAAAGACAGATTTTAATGTATTAGAACTTTTATGCATTTGAGAAATATCTTACATCAAATGTAGGAAGGTTTCTATGCAACATTTCATAAATGAGACCCCAGGTTTGTAGATTTATTGTGTTATTGTATGGTGTTCTGTTTCTGTAAAAGTTCCTGAGTCCACTTTTATCCAGTCTTATCATCTGTTAATGTTTCCTTCTCTGTCAAGAATGTATTGTATCTGCAATTGCCTCCAACCACAGAGTTCGGCCTGTCTGTAAATATCTACAATTCTGTTAAGTTTTAAATGCAATTTACATTCATTATGCACTCCCCAAACAACTGCCACTGTACCTTTGGCAATGTTCTGAACAAGATTGAACTATCATCCATGCATTCATTTGTGTGTTAACAGCTGAACTTAGCTTTTACTGAGAAAAAATAATTTGTTTAATAAATATGACATGGATGTTTTATGTTTTGCTTGTGGCCTCTGTTTGTTTCAGCCATTGCTGTTGCATCTGGAGCCTGATGAATTTTCATGGTGGTCCCAGGCTAAACCTTAGGAATCAGTTTTGAGAAAGATGAAGGGCAGAAACCTCATGTGGAAGAGGTTCTGTCCTTCCTGGGCTTGTAGTGGTCTTATTCAAGGGTCTGTCAGTTGTCCTAGCATCTTTATCTAATGCCGTTAGACATTTGTTTGTGCTAGTCAAAATATTCATCAAAGATGAAGATATTGGGACGAATGCAATGGACATAAATATTCAGTTAACATCAACTGAGCCCAAGTGGGTCTGAATGAAGTTGTTTTTGCTTGCCATCTACAATTATTTAGGTTACATTTTATTTTTAGATGTCCTTGTTACGGTGTAATTATTCA
>NW_015778236.1:0-988 GCF_001515625.1 Sinocyclocheilus rhinocerous | reverse complement strand
GAGAGAGAGAGAGAGAGAGAGAGAGAGAGATGTTCTGTATCTTGTAGAGTGAGATGTTCTGTATCTTGTAGAGTGAGGACTGATTAAATCTTAATCAAGTAAGTGTGCAGTGAGAATCACTGATTGCACGTGTTGTGTGAGATTGTGTTATGATGAATCAATAACTGAAAGACTAAAGGAGTTTTGTGATAGAATGACATTTGAAAGAATATGAAAGGACACACATTCACTCACAGACACATCCTGATTCGCTCTCCAATCCCTCCCTTCCTAATTTCCTCCCACACGTTCCTACACACTCTCTCTCCCCCATTGACTCGTTTGCTTGCGAGGGATTAAGCAGGATAGAGAGGGATTACATTTATTTTTCCCAAGAGGACTTTTCCGTGCTCTGCTATGGAATACTATTCACGTTATTCCTCTGTTTATACCATTATATCTGAGTGAGTTAAAACTGACCGTCATCATGCAAACCCTCTTCAGAATCTCTTCAGTGTGTTCAATTCTAAACTGGGATCCAAACAGAAAGACAAACTGAACGTGAGGGAAGAGGGAGGTGAGTGAACAGGACTTGCTACTTAAATCTCTCTGCCTGGATGTGGGTTTGTGGTTCTTGCTTCCCAGGTTTATCTACGAGGAAGCTCCCTGTGCGACAAATGTAGTATGCTGTTTATTTACTGTAATTATTAAACCTTTCCTTGTGTGTATTCCTGGGATGCTCAACTTGGATTCAGAATTGTTACGTGCAAATTCTAGACATATTCTGCAGTCAGAAATCAGATTTGGCTATGCAAATAGCCTCAAATGCAGAAACACTGAGGTAAAACCACTTTTAAAATGACAGTAACTCTCAGAAAGAATATTTGAAGATATGATGTCCAGAGTTTTATATCGCACCCATTAAGTCATAAAGTCTGAAAGTAGGTGCACCTGTTTTGTTCAAAAGATCTGCAAATTAATATCCAGTGTCTTCACCTTTTTTTACCTT
>NW_015778235.1:0-990 GCF_001515625.1 Sinocyclocheilus rhinocerous | reverse complement strand
TATCTTGTTCCCAAATTTGTTAATGTAACAGACAGCTTATGTTTCTCTCACAATCACTTCATTTTCTCAGAAACATGCAGTTAAACTCACTGTTGGAAAGTCAGAATATTCTGCACAGTTAAAATGTAGATGATATAAAAAATACCTGCCTGAATATCTGTCAGTGTTGATTTAAAATAACTAGCACTTGAATCAATGGTCAGTGTTTGAATTTAAATGCCAGGTTGATATTTATATCTAAACTCTTAAAGAACATAAAAAAACGAAGATAAATAAAGTCACTCTATCATTAGAGGGAGATGAAGTAAATACAGTTTTTGACACAATGAGTGTTTCCTCTGATCTGTATGTACACACGCACACAAACACAAATTTTGTCATCCATCCCTCAAAATAACAGAGAGATGACCTTTTAGAATTGACAAAATGAGAGCACTATTGGAGGAGCAGCAAAATAACATACCTGCAGATCCCATCTGTATAAATGACATAAATATATGTACATTACATATACATATAAGAGCCATAGTAACATCCATCCAAACGCATATTTCCCAAACCCCATAAGTGCAAACAAAATCTTCCAGGCTACGTGTATCTCATGCCATGTAAACTGATTATGGCTCTTTCAAAACATGGAGTGAGAAATCATATACTATATACAACCAGTAGAAATCTCACAGCAACTAATTAACCGGTTAACATGACAGACCAGAACTTGAGCGGGGGTCCGTCTGAAGGCAGGGTTGAGCTTTTGTAATGGTAAACCCGGGCTCGGATGAGAGACACTGGTGTAGTGAAGAGAGATTGTAGGTCAGAGGTGAGGCGGGACGGTCTGTAGGGCGTCCTTGGCAGTGCGGTGTACATTAACATTCTAGGAAGAGAACAGAAAACTATTATATTGCTGTTTTTTTTTTTTTTTCAAAAACCTGTGATTTTGAAAAATAACTTAATTTCTGCTTCTTTTTTTTTTTAACTGGTACTGGCAAA
>NW_015778234.1:0-990 GCF_001515625.1 Sinocyclocheilus rhinocerous | reverse complement strand
TACACTTTTTGTAGTTATGTTCAGCTGTGAAATATTTAAATATGTAATATTTATATTTAATAAAATATTTGAAGTAAGTGTATTATTTGTATTTTAATATTTATTAATATATTAAAAAATAAAATCTAAATGTAAAAAGTTAATTTGATTGCCATGATATATCAATTTACATATATTTTATTTTAGACAATAGATTTAGTATATAGTTTTGTTTTTAAAGACAAATGAATTGCTGTAAAATGTGTTTATCTCAGCTCTTTTGGCTTTTCAATAACTTACTTAACAGTCCGCCTCTATTGTTAAATGCATAAAATCAAGATTATGTGTCTAAATGAAGGATGCAGTTATAAAACCAGATAATATTGTTGTAAAATACAGATGACCTCATTGCAAAAACTAGGATGACCCATTATAAAAAAAAAAAGTACAGACACGTATAACTGTGAATCCTCTTGTTGTGGAAAGTGTCTCCCTGCAGATCGCTTTTGGCGAAACTGTCACACTAAACGGGATTATGCTTGATAATTAACAACCCAAGAAATGAGCATGAGCAAGATTCCTATGAAACACTTTTAATTAATAAAAGGCTAAATTAAAAGCTGCATTTTCATAAGCTTTGCGGGGCAAATTCATCTCATGATTACAAATGGACATGTCTGATATGTTCTAATTGGACTTGATTTGCATATACAGGAAAGGATTGCAGAGATTGGTTTGATAGCTTAAGGCTGCCTTTGTACTTTACGATCAAGAGGCGGAGACTTTTCTTCCCTGGTCGTGTGTGTGAGTGAAGAGTGTGTTAGCACGTTCCACTGATGATTAAAAATGTATCGCGCATTTGAACAAAATTAGATGTCTGGCAGAAGGATATGAAGTGTAGGTTTAAGTTTAAGTTGTTGTCATTTGGCAATTTAAAGTATAATTCTAAGCACAGACTTAGTTCTAGACCTAGAATAGACATAGATGGAGACATACACTGTTTAAACTTAA
>NW_015778233.1:0-990 GCF_001515625.1 Sinocyclocheilus rhinocerous | reverse complement strand
ACATGAAAAACACATTCCTAAGAACACCCAGTTTTTGTTCTCATCTCTCCACTGAGGTTCTTAGAATCACCAAACCAGCCACAAACACACGCACACACCGTTTTCACATGCTGTACACACACTCTAATAAAGAACATTTGACCTCAGAAGCCCATTTTCCTGCTGTGCATATTCACTCTGAAATGCATATTTATACCACTAGGCCCAGTGTATGTATGTATTTATTTATAGGCTTCATTTTCATAAGCAGTATAACATTTTTATTTTTCTTATTTTTGATGATCTGAACATCTTTGTGAAAATACCACTTGTTATAAATGTCTACTCTCTTAAAAGTGTTTTTGCAGCAATGCCATAGAAGAATCATTTTTGTTTCCCCAAAGAACTGATAATATGATTTTTTCTTTCCCCTTAATGTGAGGAACATTTTAATTATCTGAAAAACCTTTTTCATCTGTAAAGTGCAATGAAAAGGTTGCATGGATGTTAAAAGTTCTTCATGGAACCATCAATGCCAATAAATAACCTTTGTTTTTAGGAGCTTTATGTGTGTTTTCATGAATACATGCATGTGTTTGGTTGTGGCGTGTGCATGTGCTCTGGTCAGCATCTCTTCTGTTCTCTAAATCCTCTTCTGTGTTTTGCTCTCTCCAGCACAATACCAGCATCAGTTGCCCTGCTGGGTCACACACACACACATGAAAAAAGGTTTTTACTCTGTGGATATGGTATGTGTTCAGAACAGAGAACACAGGAGAAGAGAACAGTGCGGTAAGTGAAGAGAAAAATCCATACTGATTGATATAGGATATATTAGTTATATATTATAACTGTCTGTGTGTGATACTGCTATAAGCAACAACCCTGCGCTGGTACACTGTAGACAAGAAAAAAAAAAAAGTTTGTTGCTTGCAAAAAAAAAAGTTTGTCAGAAAATATATAGCTAGTTTTTAATCTCCAGTGGAATAGTGAAGAAAGATGGAGAAAAAT
>NW_015778232.1:0-989 GCF_001515625.1 Sinocyclocheilus rhinocerous | reverse complement strand
CAATAGAATTTTTAGATTTTCCAAATCACAATTTTCTTTGATCTTAGACTAGTAATAATATTATTATCTACTGTAATAGTATATCACAGTAGATGTCATTACCAAACTTACCAGTATTTGAGAATTTGAATTTAGAAATTTTAGTTGTCCATGCTTACACAACATCTACACAAGAACTGTGTTGTTTTGAAAACAACCTGCTCTAGGATGCATGAATGGATGCTGCACATCTAGAGCCTTAATTACATATATGCATATATTTTTGTGCCTATCATTTT
Source organism: Sinocyclocheilus rhinocerous (assembly GCF_001515625.1). Classification (NCBI taxonomy): domain Eukaryota; kingdom Metazoa; phylum Chordata; class Actinopteri; order Cypriniformes; family Cyprinidae; genus Sinocyclocheilus; species Sinocyclocheilus rhinocerous. Next base: position 711 of record NW_015778232.1, on the reverse strand, counting down.
AGAGATAAAACAAACAGAGATTTTCTTTCTCAGAAGGCACACTTTATATGTTCTCACACACCATTGGCCTTTGCCCACTGTGAGGATTGTCTTCCCTTTGAGACTTCATCAGCATGGGACTAGCACCTTCCAGAATGCCAATCTTCCCCTCCGTTCGGTGTTTATTGAGCTTTCGGGTGGCTAACACAATGAGAGAGTGCTAGTTGGTGTTGAGCTGATGCAAAGTCTTAGAACTCTGCTCTATAAGGAACAGGAACTTAAATGATCGGCTTGCCGGTTCCCCAGGTGCGTGCTGCGCCTGGAACCAAAGACCTCCACAAGGCCTGATGGTGACCACTCAATACCAGTCCAGTTTCTAATTCTGTAAAGCCTTAAGTCCCCACAGAGCCTCACTTTCAAAAAAATCAAACCTGCTGTGCGGCTGATACCGTTTTCCAGGCCCTCGGCATGATGCATTACTGTGTCAATTGTGATCAGCATGTTTTTCCTGTGTCAATTAGCCTCTGGGAAGCTTTCCTAGCAGCCTCCCCATCACATGGTGAGGAGTCATGCTGAAGGACTAATGCAAAACCTTGCCTCTCCTATCTCTTGCTTTCTTCCCTTCTCAATATATTTTCTTTCCTTTTTCCATTCTTTGTATAATTGCCTAGCTTGTGCTTCATCCTCCTATCTGTCTGTCTGTCTGTCTGTCTGTCTCTCTGTCTGTCTGTC
>NW_015778231.1:0-990 GCF_001515625.1 Sinocyclocheilus rhinocerous | reverse complement strand
AACTTTTCTTAACTTTGTTGCATCGCTGGGCACGCCCACATCACTCATGTGACTTCCATTTGCTATATTAATCACAAAACATAGGTTTTGTTCACTAATAGCTGGAATCTGACATTTTTAATGTTTACAAAGCTATTCCAGATCATCACAAGGCACGTTTTCCCATGCACCTCACGAGGAACATGAGGCAAAATTTCCATTTTCCGCTTGTCGCTTTCAGTTGTTTTAGAAGAAAGTCACTTGGCACTGCATTAACGCCTACTTCATTGCTATAGCAACAAATGCATAAACCAGATATTGCACTGACTGAACAAACACATCTGATTTGAGTGCTTGTAAAATAAGAGTACACAGTAGGGTCTGAAGATTAGACCTGAAAAACAAATCACAATTAAATGCATTGTCATGTTCACATTTTATTCTAAAAACTATTAAGGAAAATATTTTCTTTGCACACTTTGAATCTAAGCTATTTATTCCCACTTAATAGACTTGTTGGCAAAAGGTTATGCAGTGCAAGAGAGGTTATTTGGTAAAGTACAAGTCTTTACAATGCTTTAATCAAGAGCGGGAATAGAAATATTCATACCCCGTAGATGTAGCGTTTCAGCCCACTTAAGGGTACCAATCACAGAGATGTGAGGCACTGTGCAGGAGTGAGAGACAAGGGTGTTTGCCAAGAAGACATGTCTTCTGAACTGGAATGACTTTGGAGTTTATCCAGGCCACTGTTGAGTCCTGCTCAATCACACCCAGTCAGCTGATGGTTGTTGATTTAACGGATCTGTTTACAGCAAAGACTTTCAAAAACATACATTAATATTTGCACATAATCACAGAACTGTATCTTTCTAGAAATGCTTAATGAAAACCGTTCTAAAAAGACCACGACATTTCTTTGGTCTTTGGAAAATACTCCGTGGTTCAAAGTTTGGGGTGGGTAATGTTTTATTTTTAGAGGAATTCATGCTTTTCATGGGGGGGGGGTTA
>NW_015778230.1:0-990 GCF_001515625.1 Sinocyclocheilus rhinocerous | reverse complement strand
GTTTGAGAATGGCGAATTAAAGTGTTTTAGTATAGTTTTTAAAGGTAAAAAGTATCTTATTTTACAAACATAACATTAATTCAAATATTTGTCAGTTGCACCACATGACATTTTACAACCTGAACTACCCTTGCCTTGTTATTAAATGGTTTGATTTCTTGATCTTGAGAGTCATTGGGGTTTGCTGTGGTTTTCATTATTATTTTTTTGTTTTATTTGCACAGTGGTTGCACCACATGACTTATTTGGTGAACAACAGTTTTTCAAATGTTAAACAGCAGTGCATTTTTGTGATTCTTTCGAAGAAATAAGAAAGAAAGAAAGAAAGAAAGATTGACAAACTACTTGTTTCTTTCATTTTTTTTGTGATAAAGACATTTTATTACTTAATTCACCTCAAAAAATATGATTTTTAAAAATTCATAAATTAAAAACATGCTCATCATAGAAATGTCACTGTATATATGAATTGGATTTTAATGTAATTTTGAATAAATTAAGAAATGTGCACAAAAAAAAGTTACAGCAACACTGACCCTTAAACAAGCAGGTGCTATAAATTGCATTTCTATTTAATTGAAATAGTGCATCATGTAAGAACTATGGGAGTTCAGAGATGTTTTAAATACTGTATAGAGAGCTTAATTTTACTCAGCTTTGGGCTTGTTTTGAAATGTACTGGCGCTGTCAGTTCTGCACCAAGTATATAATTTGCAAGCAAACAAGCAAGTAAGCAGCAATGCCAAGTAAAACAAGTACAAACCCCAAGGACAGACCAGGACCTTTCAGAAGGAAAACACACTGCCATAATTCACCAAATAACAAAGTCCAAAACAGTTCTAAAGACTGCAAATAATAATGTTTCATTCATCAGACCCTAACTAATCACAGTTTACCATTCCATGTATCGCTGCCTACTAATGGTCTACAGCAAACAAATACATTAAAAAAAAAAAACTGTGTGTCAAATATTTAAACAATATAGCAAAC
>NW_015778229.1:0-990 GCF_001515625.1 Sinocyclocheilus rhinocerous | reverse complement strand
TCTTTCCTCCTTTGAAAATGTAAAAGAAACGGCGAGTCTGTCAATCATGTGGAATAATGTATTTGTTGCTAACAACAGTTCATTTGTAATGCAGTGGGTGCCTGAGATAACCTATCACTCCCCGAAAACCCCTTTTCTTCTGGTTGGAACTCAGATTGACCTACGAGATGATCCTATAACTATTACAAGGCTTGCAAAAAAAACAAACAAAAGCCAATCAAACAAGAGGCAGCTGAAAAACTAGCCAGAGACTTAAAGACCGTGAAATATGTTGAATGCTCTGCTCTAACACAGGTAGGCTATGTGTGTCGGTATGTTGTTTACAAAGCCAAGTTTTAAGTGTTTTTCTTTATTTGTGTAACAAACCGATTCACTTTTTTCCCTATGTTAAAGAAAGGACTAAAGAATGTATTTGATAAGGCAGTATTAGCAGCTCTAGAGCCCCTAGGATCCCAGAAGACATGCAAATGTGTTATTTTATGAACTGGACACAGCAGCATCTTCAAAGACAAATCTGGGTGTAAACCAACAGGATTGTTTTATTTTTGTACAGGTTTTTATCAGGAAAGTAACAATAGGTTTTAATCAAGTTTTTTCCCCCCCATCATATACCTTGGTACTCGTGTCATATGATAGGATATGTGTGCAGATTGTAATCTCTTTACTCATTTTGTGTGCCACTTTTGAAGTAATTAGTTTAATATATGTGTGATGTCTCTTATCAGCTGAATTTAGAAGACTTCACCGAGCCAAATGAATATGACTTGTCCCAGATTGTCAAGTTGAGTCACTCGGGAATATCTAAGAAATTTGTATTTTAAATAAAAATATAAAAAATTATATATACAGAAACTATTCAGAGTCTGATCTTCTTTTAAAAATATCCATAGTATTTCAGTGTGGTGACAAATGTTTACATAGTTTTATACACTGCCACTTTACCAAAAAGTATATACCAAATACATTTTTAGACTAGGATAAACTTATCAT
>NW_015778228.1:0-990 GCF_001515625.1 Sinocyclocheilus rhinocerous | reverse complement strand
ATATATATATATATATATATTATGTAAACAAAAACTTTTATTTTGAAAGCAATTAATCGTTTGACAGCACAATTTTTTTTTAATAAAATATGTTTTGAATATTTTCATATTTAATATCCTTTGATATTTCAGTTAATGTTTATTTAATTTCAAGTACATTTCTCATTTTAACTAAGTTTTTTTTAAATAAAAATGTATAAAATGTATATAGACATATATTGACAAAACTAGATAAAACATCTAAAAACATAAACATTAAAAAAATGCACGTAACACAACAACAAATAACTAAATTACTAAAACTAACAAAAAAAAATCTAATGAAAATGAAAAATGCAAAAATAAAAGCAGATTCAAAATATTAATAAAATCTATAATGCTATCTCAATTTTTTCAGTGTTAGTAAAGGACATTACTGTATCTCAAACATTAGAGCATGATGAAATAAAATAAGTTCTCAATTTCAAGCTAACGTTTATATTAAGTATGAGGGGAAAACCTACACTTTTAGATTCAGTTTTAGTTACTATAATAACTAAGGGTTATATTACACACGTGATGCTTGTTCAGAAGCACTTTTGATATAAACTTCATTCGTGTTTCATGGCTCTAGATCTTCTGAGAGCAGGACTGACTTCAGGACGAGCCGCTCATGTTTTACAGACACACAAGTCAGAAAACACAGAAGTCAGTGGAAACCCGTCCGGCCCGACAGGTCTCGTGTGCTTGTTTGCTTTACTTCTGCAGCATGTGCACATTTGACTGTTTATGCAACCAAATAATAAGAGATGAAGGCCTTTTGTCATTTTTCTTATCTCACAGCAGACGAGAGTTCAGCGGTTTCATCTGAAGACGTCCAGAGAAAAACTCCTCCTGCGTTCAACTTTGTTATTTATGGACTTCCTAATTTAGTGGTTACATGAACAGCTGGAGATGGTGGTTCACTGAAATAAAACTCGTTTACTAATGCTGTCTTTCTGAAATTAAACA
>NW_015778227.1:0-990 GCF_001515625.1 Sinocyclocheilus rhinocerous | reverse complement strand
AAACTTATAGGTCACTAACCAAAAAAGTCAATTTGTGACATTGATTATGTAAACTCTTTATACAGACGGTCAGATACAATTAGACTTTTCATAAAATTGCTGAAATAATATGAACACTTTTTGAACATAATATTTATTTGGCATTAACTATAATATGTTTGCATTACCAATTGACAAGTGCTAGATTTTGGAAATAAACAAGGGGGAACTTCCACTTCTGTTAATTGGCTAAATGGTCAATGTTTTTGGCAAGTCTCAATCTCAGGGGACGTTTACCACTACCATTTTCAACTAAAAATGGAAAACTTTTTATTCATTTTGGTCATTCATCTACACAGCAAAGGCGTTTTGGGGTTTTTTGAAAATGATACCGCTATCGAAAATGTTGACGTCATGCACATGAGTATTACATGTTCAGTCTATAGGTATGTGCACGGATGCCTAGTGTTTCTTTACAAACTGACATTGCCAACTACTGGCCCGGCATGCATAATACAGCGTTTTTAGCCATTTTCACACATTAATGTAAACTAGGATTTTGTTGTCATCTGTCTCTGAAAAACCGCACAGGAAAAAGTTCAGTTTTTATTACATCATTGTCGTGTAAACCTACCCTCAATATGGTCAAATATCTATCTATCACAGTTTTGCCTGCTCTTATATGTCTAACATTTGTTGAGACTGTCTCCTTCACATGTTTGCCTGATGCACAAAACATTTTCAACAAAATCACAAACTCATAGAATAACATTATTCTTTACGTTACAAACAAAGATTGATATAATGCACGTCTTGTCTCTAGGCCTAGGGAGTTGGTCTATGAGCAAAATTAAATAGAAGGGTAAAAAACAGCAGTTTCGATGTCATTGGTGGTGGTTGTTAGTTTTCATTTTACTCCCTGGGCACGGTTAACAAGCTTGGACCCACTTGGCTGTCTCACAGGGAGTGATATATGAAATGAGGTAGAATTGCACAGCATCCTCCATTAGG
>NW_015778226.1:0-989 GCF_001515625.1 Sinocyclocheilus rhinocerous | reverse complement strand
GCTGCACGGCAGCACAAATTCAAACACAAATCCTTGAGCTACTAAAAATACTTACCTGACAGTAAGGACATGGTCTCATCTTCACTTTAATGTTGTCTTAAAGCGATAGTTCACCCAATAATGAAAGTTCTGTCATCACGTTGTTTGATTTTCTGTCCTAGAAAGGAAAAAAGGGAAATGTAAGTTTTGAAGTAAAAACAAAACATTTGTGAATTGCACCGTCAAACTTCAAAAGGAGAAAAAACATCATACAAGCTGTATAAAAATAGTCCCTTGTATTGCTGTGCAATAGCTTTGTTTCAAGAATAGCTAATATACAGCTTTCAAATGCCATCTCTAAAATTCAAGATCTTAAGCATGTCTAACACTGGGGTAGAACAATGTTTTGGGGCATAAAACATAAATAAAGACCAGTCCCCATTGGTAATGGTCTTTATTGAAACTGGTTTAATATTAAATATTAAATATTGGAGGGAACAGTTTGGCCATTTCTAATTACTTGGTGGTTACAGCCCTGCTAAAATCGTATATGTTATTGTAATAAATGATGATGCCTACAAACATCTGAGAGGATAATGTAAAAATGTGAGTATTTCTAAACGTGTCTTTTCTGCTTTTGCTCAGAGTTTGGTGTAGGTTTAGGTATTGGCCTGTGCTGTGTACCTTCTGCTGGCGACTGCCCGGGAATCTACATTCACACGCTGTCACCAGGATCAGTGGCCCACATGGATGGACGATTAAGGTATGACGCATCAATATAAAACACAAAGATATGAGATGCTAGTGTTGGCTTTGTATAGCCAGTCTTAATTTAAATGGTCATAGTCTACAGTATATGATTCATGGAGAGAAAAAAAATCCACCTACCTTGTATAATTAAATATTATTATGGGTCTCATATGTAATTTACATACATTTTTATGCAACCTTTCAAACAATCTATCATCTATCTATCTATCTATCTATCTAGTTAGAGTTATAATATCTAT
>NW_015778225.1:0-990 GCF_001515625.1 Sinocyclocheilus rhinocerous | reverse complement strand
ATTACTCCAGTCTTCAGTGTTACATGATCCTTCAGAAATCATTTTCTCTATATGCTGATTTGGTGCTCAAGAAACATTTATTTTTATTTTCAGCATTTTAAATGTCTTTGTCACTTTTGATCAATTAAATGCATCTTTGCTTAATAGTATTAATTTATTTAATAAAACCTAACTTTTGAACAGTGTTTATTCACATAAGAAAGTCATACAGGTTTGAAATTACATGAGGGTAAATAAAGATTGCTTCTTTTTCTTATTTTTTAGTTGTACTGCTCCTTTAAGTTTGGCATCCTGTTAGTGTAATAGCTTTGGTTTTATGTGGTTATTTGACTTTGACGTATTTATAGTACAATCACATACAGATATGCTATCCTCAGAGCATTACCTTTAATATAGGAAAGGTAGAGACACCACTTAACAGCGGTAAATGCAGACCGCCTGCACTTTTTATTCACTGCTGATGTCAGTTGAGATAGCAGGCTGCTTTCGCTTTCTCTACGTGATCGCACACTCTTATCATAATTATGTAATTAATTCCACACATTCCCTGAAGTGTCCTCCTCCCCCCACCTCGATTTATCTCCTCTGAGCCCAGAGTGCTGCTGTCCAACACTAATGCTCTTATAGCTTTTAATGCCATAACGAAGGGCCATGATTACTTTAGGGACCGAGGTGAAACGCCTACTCCCTCAAGGGAGTGGAGAAGCAGGTTTTCTACCTCCTGGGCCCATGCTCACCCTCCCTAACACAACAGAAGGCCAGCGTGGGGATGAAGAGCGGACCCTTGATAGGCACCGTCCTCAGGGAGAGGGGACATGGCAAACAGGTGTGCCTCCAAAAAACCTTTTCTGCCTTGCCAAGAGACGGCATTCAATGGAAGACGCTTATATACACATCCTGCGCCAACCCACCCTCTATCAAAACCTGCATCACTCAATTTGTACGAGATGGCAGCTGGCCAGTGGTATAATTTATGGAGCCACATGGTTT
>NW_015778224.1:0-990 GCF_001515625.1 Sinocyclocheilus rhinocerous | reverse complement strand
ATAAGTACTATAATGCTGAAATAACACAGATCTAACCCTTCTTTCACTGCATTTGTTTTTCTCACTCTCTTTGCAGGAGCTGGAGAAGTTGAGAAGAGATCCAGATCAATTATGTGCACAGAGCTGACTGAGTCACTGAATTGATTTTGATCAGCGCACATCGGGAATCAGGGTGGAAAAAAAGGATGGAAAAGAAAATTCTAGTGGTCTGGGTATTTGTACATTGTTTTTTTCTGATCGAGGGCTGAATTAGTATTTGGTGGAGGGCTGTATGTGCAGCTTCACTGTTGATAACAGAAAAATACTATATTTATGTGCAGAGGATTGCAGCCCTTGATTACAGCCAATGCAATGCCATGACAAAGGTCAAGCAGGAGAAGGTCAAGTAACTTGTAATTATGAGTTTGACAAAGACGTTTGTACTTTTAAACTTTTACAGTAATGACAGTAATTCCGACATGACATGAGTGCACCTTTAGTCTTAATTATTAGATCTCTGGTTTACACGTCAGTTAAAGCTTCTCTTAACATAACCACTTCTCCTAACACTTGTTCATTATCACTTCTAATGAAGGCATAACCTTTTTGCAGTCATTCTTACTTTTTTAAGGTCTGTTGGATTTTATTTATAGACAGAAGAGGGAAGAAGGTGTAAGTGTGCGTGATGATCTTCTATTACATTTTGTGGTATTCTATAGGAAAGACTCACAGGGGCCTATGCTTGCTTTCTTTCTGTATCAGCAGGTACAGCGCTGTTGTAATTCACAGTTAAAATGATGTTTAATTTAAAAATGAGGAGGAAACGTGTTGGAGACGTCCATATGGAACAGAGCAATATCACAGATAGTGATTAGAAAAAGCTTCAAAAACATATGGTAGGGGCGTCGGGAGAAGCAAAGAAACTTTTGTCCCAGTTTACTGTAATCACATGATGTATGACACATTTAGATCATGAAGTTACAATGGGATGCTAGCAAAAAGAAATGCATT
>NW_015778223.1:0-990 GCF_001515625.1 Sinocyclocheilus rhinocerous | reverse complement strand
GCTGTGTTTACGTGACCTCTGGACAGAGGCACAGAACCTCATCTATCGGCCATCCTTCATCATGATTAACACATGCACTACGCTACTTCACACGAGCGCCATTAAAAACAGCTCCAAACTCAAGATGTATGGATAAGGTATTAGTCTGATGTCATTTAGGAAACCATCTTCTGACTAATAATCTGTTAATGGATCCAATGAATGCAGGTTAAAATGCATGTGCCATATTTTTTAAACATTGTTGAATTTCTGTTGGTTTCATGCATTTTGAGTAATTTGTATGTTATATCAAATTAATAAATCATAGTGACTGGTTGCAAAAATGTCAAGTGGTGCAACCATCAAGAAAGAAGTATTGACATATTTTCCTTAGACCATGACATATGAGTGAACACACCTAATCACTAAATGCATTTTTTTTTCTAAAACTCTATACTTCTAAATGCCTTTTCAAAATGACTTTTTTTCTGACATTCTTGGGGTTTTACCACTTGACAACCTGAACTAACCTTACTTTATAAAAATGATCTGATATTTATAAGAGACAATCATGAGGGTCTATTATTCTCTTTTATTGTTTTATTCTCATATGACTAACTTAATTGGCTTCATTCATGGTGGGTACTCCACACTTTGATTTGGCAGAGATTTTTTCCACCCAAAATATCAATGATGTTTTAACACTTCACGGCTTCTTATGTTAAGAATTGAAAACTACATTATGTAACTTTTTTACAGTAGCTACATCACAAAAGCATCTTTAAAGACTGTTCTGCCTTACCCTAAATCACAATAGAAATCCTATAATAATGACTTATATTTTAGAGATATCGGGATGGATTTCCCGGGAAACGCATACTTTAATCATGTGTCGTGATTGTGTCATATCCGTAAATAAAGGAAAGAAGATAAGGCTACTACTGTGTGCAGTGGAAGCAGCTTGAAGCCACAACTATTGAACCTCAAACTTAAAAAGAGTTTACAAGCAAA
>NW_015778222.1:0-990 GCF_001515625.1 Sinocyclocheilus rhinocerous | reverse complement strand
CAGATGTCTAGCTACTGTAAATGTCTAGCTTTTTTTTTTTTTAAGTCTCATTATAGCTGAACTTCTTGTAAAAGGAAATGCTGGCATTAATTTGGCTCAATCCTGTATTAGTAGCCTATTTCATAAAAACAGTAAAGCAATTTTGTTTTAGAAATATTATTATTAATATATATTTTTTTAAAATAGATGTTTAAATAAAACTTAAGTGTGGCATAACCAACATGCAGAAAGCCATTTTATTGTCATGTGACAAGAAAACCATATAACGAAAGAGGACTACTTGCAACCCTCAAGATATCCGAATCTTGGTTTTTGGAAGACAACTCCTCAGAATTTATTGATTTGAAAATTTTGTAAATGTATATTCAAGGTGCAAGGAAAACATTTGAGTACTTTATACTTGTTTGGGACCACTTGACAATTCATGGCATTTTTGGCATAAACGGTTTCCAAAAATATACTGTTTGAAACCAAAATAAGAACATGGCACATGGGTTTTTGAAAATGGATTAATACAAAAAAATTGTTTTCTTTTTTTTATCATCACAAACATTCTTATTTGTCAGTGAGCCCTGTATATGATATATACAGTCTTACCTCTTAACTCATCAACACATTTGTTCTTGTTCTCAGGGCTCTGCCAAACTAGAAAAAGCAGAAATTTTACAGATGACCGTTGATCATTTAAAGATGCTTCATGCAGCTGGGGGAAAAGGTAATTTTTTTAACTAGCACTTATTTGAAAGAAAATACACTTTGAGTATAAATTTGGTTAATAAGCATTAATATATATGCAGCTTTGTATTTATATTACAAGTTTTTATATTACATATTACAACTGTACTACAGCTTTTTAAAATGTTTCACTACTTTAACGTACATGTTTTTTATGCATTATAATATTTTCTAATGATTTATGAATAATAAAAGTTATTATAAAGTCTTAGCAAAAAAATCTAATTTAATGCAACCTTGCATTATGAGATCAAC
>NW_015778221.1:0-990 GCF_001515625.1 Sinocyclocheilus rhinocerous | reverse complement strand
TTTTTTTTTTCAGGTCAGTTCATTGGCCTCAGCCTGCTCAACAAAACTTTTCCACTCTGCTATGAAAATATCTATGCTATATGACAATATATATGCTATGAAAATAACAGTAAATAAACAGCTCATACTGCTTTCATGTATTTGTTCAATTTAAAACTATTATACTATGTATACTGGACACGTGTACATGGTTTGTAGATGTCCATTATATCCCATACATGCATCGTGTGAATTTAAGCATTATATAGTATACAGCAAATCTCAACTGCTTGACTGTTTATAGTCACAAAATGGAAATTATATTATCATCCAGAAATATATTTCAAGTTGGATATACAGAACATCCAAAATGGCCTGCATACATATAGTACACTTAGTCAAAGCAATACATACTATATAGCTAAATTTGAATTAGTCTGATCGTTTACATTATTGCACAGCTTTAATCTGCTAATTGCAGCAATAAAGTATAAAGATTTTATAAACATTAACATCATGAGTTTCTGTCAAGTGGCTTTGCAACTATGTGTATTAAAACTCACTTGAATTTAAAATCTAAACCTTTTGAGACATAAAATAAAATCTTTTGGCACAATATGGGGGACTTCCAAACACTTTACACTCTTGCCAAAATCTCAACAATACTGGCCTTGTTATGTGAACTCTTACAGCCACAGTGACTCGGCACATTTTACACCCCCTCCCAAACATTTTGTAAACTCAAGCGGTTTAAAGAGAACACTGACATAACTTTGAGAAATTTGCTATTTGTTTAATTTGTTTACCTTTCTTGATTTTACCTCAGATCTGTATGTTGCACCCTTTTTAAAACAGTTGCATTGACATACTAGTTATGAATTATACAATAGTTTGTTTGTGCTATTGAGTGCACTGAGTACATCCCTGGGCAGCAACGTCATGCAATAAAAGCAGGGTTTTATTACTCAGAGTCCTAAAGAAAAGCTTCCTGCTGCAGATTACTTATGGCTT
>NW_015778220.1:0-989 GCF_001515625.1 Sinocyclocheilus rhinocerous | reverse complement strand
ATTAAAATAGAACAGTTATTTTAATTGTCATATTTCACAATATTACTGTTTTTACTGTATTGTTGATCAAATAACTGCAGCCTTAGTGAGCTTTAGCCACGTCATTTTAAAAAAAAATTACCAACCCCAAACTTTTGAACAGTAATACAAAGTACAAAGTTAAGCAAATATCTTATTTGCTTCCTAAATTGTATAAATTTAAAGTTCAAGGCAGCTTCAGACAGATATGTGTCGTGACTCACTGCTGTCCTCTTCTGGAATACTGTTTTGAAATTACCATTTAAAAAGAGTATTTGTATAAAAATATAAAATTCTAAATCTTGCTTGTGCATTCTTTTTAGTGAAATAAACAGATGTTTCAGTCAAATGCAAAATAAAGTTAATTCCAAACATATTTAAATATTGATACATAAAATAAAGTCAGTGTTAATCAGAAACAATGGAGCAGAATCATGTGATTTTTCATCAGATTTCAGTGATTTCATTAAGTGTTGATTTAATATGCTAATACTTTTTGGTAAATTCTTATTTATTGGCTTGTACTGTATAGACACAAACAGTTAGACGAAAAACAGGAAGTGATTGGAGTTAAACTCATAATACCTGCCAGGTCACATCTCTAGGAAACACTAACCTAATGCAACTCATGTTAATAAAGCCATTCAGCAAAATAAGAGAATGTTTTAATAGCAATAATTGTAACAAATGACAATATGTTTGACAGTTATTGTAAAATATGCTGCATCATAGATGGTAGTGACTGAAAAAGTTTGTGTTTAGAACGGGTGAGCTGAAGTCCTGCTCCACAGGACGTCAGCATCTACATCATTCTTGTCAGGTTGAGAGTTAACACAATTCAGTCCTCATCACTGCCTAAGTCCAGTGGGTTGAAATCAGGGTCATCCTCATCCAAATCCAAATCATCCATGTCCTGAAACAGTGATTCGTCTACTTCCACACTGTTCCCACCTAGAGGAAAAGAGCAAAGA
>NW_015778219.1:0-989 GCF_001515625.1 Sinocyclocheilus rhinocerous | reverse complement strand
CCATCCATCCATCCATCCATCCATCTATCTATCTATCTGTTTATCCGTCCATCCATCCATCCATCCATCCATCCGTCTGTCCTGTCCATCTATCTATCAGAACAATTATAAACCACCAAACATGGCCTAAAGATATCAATTTATTATTTATATCTATTTTTTATTTGTTTATCTCTATCTGACAGGGTTGAAATAATACGGCACTTAGGATTACTAAACTACGGGCAATTTGTACTCACACTTTTAGGATTGCGGGTAACACTTTCAGCCTTTGAAGAACCCACATTTGTTGACCAATAATCTAAATATACCTAAACATAGAGCTGAAACGTTGAGTACATGTGCAGTAAGTCTCACGCACCTCCACGGCCTCCCAGCCCCACTCCCTGTACTTGGGGTCGTGGGTCAAACGCCACATGTACATGTAGCTCTCGATGACCTCCGGCCTCAGGATGTAGTAGCGGTCGCTCAGTCGGGTGGCTGTGGCCTCGGCTCCTGCATCAAAGCGGAATGCCTCCGGACCAAGTTTGGTGGCTGTTGACAGTAAAACATTAAAGTTGATATAAAAGCTGACTGTTACTGGTCTTATCGTGAAAGATTCATCACTGCACATTATTCTTAAGGGAAAAATGTCTTCATAATCTTTCACTGCAATGTAAAAAACAGCCTTATATTTATTCAGTCACATTTGCTCTGGATTATTTGCATTCAGATGTCATCACTTCACTAAACAGAGAGATCTCAGTCCAAAAGCTCACATATTTGGAGGAATATTGATATATTTACACATTAACTTCATATTTCCTTAGACAGAATGATAATTTCTATTCATTTCAGCCTGAATGATCTAAATGAAATGAGCTTACTAATTTACTTTATGTTTGCATCACAGCTTTCTAATTAAGTTGTAGGGCATGATAATTGTTAAATGGTTTATCAAGATTATTTCGCTCAAAAAATAGAATCACTATTATTTAGTCTTTTTTTTT
>NW_015778218.1:0-990 GCF_001515625.1 Sinocyclocheilus rhinocerous | reverse complement strand
GGGCACAACGACGGTCCTCGATCCCTCCGGACCCGATATATCTACTTCTGTAGACTGTTTTGTAGATCGTATAAAGGAGGCGGAAACCAATCTGCACACTGTTGTGTTTCAAGAGAAAGCTAATATATATACACAAAATCTCGGCCTGTATTATTCATTATATAAGCCAATACTACAAAGGCATGTTTAATATTCATCAATACGCAGCGATGGCACCTTGGTTTGACATGCAAGAGGGAAATTGATCATTAAACAATGAAACTACAGTAGCTTGCTTTGGAAGACACATGCAAATGACTCTCTCCTGCATCCTCATTACTATTTTCAGCCGTCATCCGGGGACGGCAGGTAGAAGGGATGCCCTAGTTAAAGGCAGTGCTCTTTACATTCGTACCTTGAGAACAGACGGGATAATGCATGAACACCGTTTGATGAGAGAAACTCTGTCTTCAATTAACATGATTAATTGAGCTGTCAGTGGAAAACATTTAATGCTAAAGTGAAACATACTGTACATGCTGTACTCCGGTGAAATGAGTGTGTGGTTTCTATAGCGATGGATTAAATAGAGTTTTAATGAAATCATTTTGTGATGTCAATTTCACAAAGGCCCAAAGCTGACTTTCAGTTTTGCACTGATAAAGGCCTGCAGGTCTAACTAGATGAACAACAGAGTGACAATGGAAAACAAGAATATTTCCCATATTAGATTTGTTATTAATAATATTATGTTATTATAATTATAATTATTATTATTCAAAGCAATGCAATAAAATATAATCATAATTATTAGTATTAATAACACATTTATTATTTAATATTTTGATTATTGAAAAAATATTTTAAAAATGCCAATAAAGTAAGAAATCTAAACTTAATTTATGATTTCTTAATATCTTGAATTAAATTACTTGTTGTTGTTATTAACATTTTATTATGCAGAGCAATGCAAAAAATACAATTCATTGTCAATTTTAATAAATAAATAAT
>NW_015778217.1:0-990 GCF_001515625.1 Sinocyclocheilus rhinocerous | reverse complement strand
TTGGAACATCGAACATCTGAGTTGTCCTTCTGGATGAGGGCCTGGACAAAGGTGAGGGACTGTTCCAGCGCATATGTATCCCTGGAGCACGTGTCCAGTATCCTGGCACCCAGAGTGATGTTAGGCAGCAGGTCAGGGTCGCTGTTGATCTGGTCTAGCGCATACATCATGGCCTCCATACGATGGATCCCCTTCTCCTTCTTAATTTCCCCACATGGAACACCAGCGGGGCCCCTGGAATGCACTGGAAAAAGGCCTCCCAGAGTGATGTCACCCTCGATCTTTATGGAATGAGGTTGTGTTTCTGAGGAGGCCCAGGTTTCTGGAGTAAATCCCATCATCACTACCCACATGACATGAACCAGGGAGCCCACGTGTTGTCCAGGTGCCCCGCTGATCCTGCGGTGATGACATAGTGATGATGCATGGTGCTGTGATGTCATAGTTGCTGCCATGCAAGTGGCTGGTTCTACTACAGCACAATGCTTTCTTCTCTACCTGTGTCTCCTATGAAGAAATGAGACAGAAGGTACACATGAAAATATGTATAAAACATACCTTGCGACAACATTGCTTTGCAGATAGAATGTGTGATAGTGCAGCTGAATATTTTACCTCTTGAGCCACACTCACTGATATTATCAAGATTAAATTAAAAACTGCTGAGGAAAACGTTTCAATTAAATATAATAAATTTAATTAAATAAAATAACTACAGTATATAATATATACTTTATAAAGTAGAATAATTTGTAGAAAGATTTTTAAATGATATAAATGTTAGTTAACAGAGAATGGGAATAAGTATTTTGATTAAAGATGTGATAAATTATGATGCCTATTTATATTAGTTTATTTATATGAATATAAAATAATTTTTACAAATACACATTTTTTCCAGTCCAAAACATAACTTTTATATTTATTTATTTATATAGAATTTTTTAACCCAAGGATTTAGGCTTTGATTTCCATTTTTCCCATTCTATT
>NW_015778216.1:0-980 GCF_001515625.1 Sinocyclocheilus rhinocerous | reverse complement strand
GCGTGAACAAAACTGGGTCTGCAGGTGCTGAAACCACCAGAACTGAAGTTCACGAATACACCAAAGTCTGCATGTAGCCAAAAGTCAAGTAGGCTAACCAACATCACTGTTTAAGCAGTCAACAAAATAACAGATGGTGCTGCCATCCTGATCTTCTGAGAACATCTTTTCCTTAATTATCTGCGAATGCTCCAACAGGCAGCTTGGTGATTATGGGCCAGCCGCTAAGCTTTATAAGGTAACGCCTATGTTGGTTCTAGAGCGCTGAGATGAACACCTTCAATGGCCCGTGTCTTGAGTGGGTGGTAACGCTCTTTATTTTGTTAAGTGTGTGTTAAGTCTTGGTGCTTCAGGAGAAGTTGATCTGTAGAATAAGACAAAGCATTATGGATATGCAGGGTTTTGGGGGAAGGGTTGGATAAGTGGGGGTGGGGAGAAGATTCTCTGAAGCCCAGCAGGTGTGTTTCTGTTTTGGTGAAACAGTAGAAGGTCCCGCTCCTGCTGTCATACATGCAGTCTTGGGAAAATCTGAACTATGCCCTATTATTGTGGCGTTGCAAGTTATAGGACCTGTCACAAGATAAAATGCCGATTTTGTTATATTACAGCCATCATGCCGTATGATGCGTCTTGTGCAAGACCCATATAAAAATATCCCAAGTCATCACATATATAACATTCGGACTGATTTACACTGTTTTTAACATTCCATGGAAGTCAACAACAAATTGCACAGCTAAATCGTACTCGAACTGTTGCAACTCATAATTACATCATATATTTACTGGGAGTGCACTTGTAAGGCAGCCAACACCCAAAACCTGACCTGATATGACCCTGGTGACACATATTACTTCCAATTCATGATGAAAACAAGTTACTAGTCCTTACTAAGAAATCTATTGAAAACACAAGGGTGAAATCCAGCTGCTCAACTCTTGAGAGAGAGAGAGAGAGAGAGAGAGAGAGAGAGAGAGAGA
>NW_015778215.1:0-990 GCF_001515625.1 Sinocyclocheilus rhinocerous | reverse complement strand
ATGAGTCACTGGACAGTTGTTGTTTTTAGTCTGAATGGTTTTGGGGTCAACGGCAGATGGTGTGTCTTTGTGTGGTGGAGGTGATGAGGGTCTGATCTTGTTTGGCACTTGCTAAAGCTCCTAGTGGACATCTTCAGCGTGAATCACAATCTCTGGCACTTTGCCTGGAGGGTAGGAATAAAACAGATTCATTAGGTTACAGGAAATGGAGAAGCTGAATAATATTCCATCTAAAGAAAATGAATTTGTGTGCTTGGAAATATACAGATGAGATATTGCCTCGTCTGTTTTTTTTATACAACTGTTTAATAATGCAG
Source organism: Sinocyclocheilus rhinocerous (assembly GCF_001515625.1). Lineage (NCBI taxonomy): Eukaryota > Metazoa > Chordata > Actinopteri > Cypriniformes > Cyprinidae > Sinocyclocheilus > Sinocyclocheilus rhinocerous. The sequence continues at coordinate 673 of NW_015778215.1, read as the reverse complement.
GGCTCAAGCCTTGGATCTTATAACACACAAAGTTTGATGAAAGGAAAACCAGACAAAAAAAAAACTGCTACATTTGTGCAATTGAATGTTAAGCCTAAATCCTAAGAATTTGTTGTACTTTTCCCACATTAAAAAAAAAAAATCATAATGTTCTGGTTTAATATGGAAAACCAAACCAAGGCTTATTTAAAACATTCGTGTCTTTGACAAACAAACACAAAAGACATCAGTGAATGAACTGGAGTACATCCTCTGCTGTTTGTTAGAGCACGCATCATTTAAATGTTATTGAGATGACACCCTCTTTCAGGAAACACTTTGTTCAGATGTTTTGTGTGGCTTGAAAAACCATTTGGGTTGTTGATGGAAACTCAGAGTGAATCACAGGCTCTGGTTTCTTGCCTGAGGGAGTGGAATAAAACAGATCCCTGCATTTATAGCATTTGTATCAAATAGCTCAATGTTTTCTGGCATTTGGATGGCTTGGTTTTATTCTCAGTTAACCTATAAGTGGCGATCTCTTCATTAACCACTAGATGGCAGCCAAACCATAATCCTCCACTATTTACAGTCGGCTACGCAACTAATGTTTCATCTATCTACTACAGAAACTCATTGCTTCAGTTCTCAAGCAGATTGAGGAAGAAATGTATAATGTAGAGCCAGAAATGCA
>NW_015778214.1:0-990 GCF_001515625.1 Sinocyclocheilus rhinocerous | reverse complement strand
AAACCTAGCAAGCTGCTTATGTCGATGGTGACTGCTTAATTAGAGGCACTTTATTTAAGAAAGCTGGTTTGTTAACAGCGAGTCGGCTCTCAAGGTTTGGAAACGGAGCCCCGTGAGTCAGCCGTGTGTTTATGGAGAATATGAATGAGGCGGTCTCAAAAGATGTTGTTTTATGTCTAAATGTGCTTCACACACTAAGACCAATGTTTTGTGTGATTTTGTGCTTAGAATGGAAAGCATCTCGAATGTAAATGTATAATAACATACAGAAATAAGTACATGTTTAACAAAGGTTGTAGCATTTCCTCTTTATTTCAATCACTTTTAGCATTTCATAAACTAGTTTCTTTGCTTTCAGTACAGTACTCCACATCAAGAACCTGCAATATTACAGGCATATTTCACACATGAATATTTTTTGTGCTACAGTGTTTTTGGCTTTTTTGTGAGCCCTTTTACATATTTTTACCAGTTAACCGCTTATTTTAACCTTCATGAAAAACAAAAAATCACTAAACTCAAGTCTTTTTTTCTCTCAAAGTAGTTGTGATGATGTCAGAGATTCGACATAATTATGAAATATTTCAAAAATATATTCTTATATATACACTTTTTTTTCGAAAATGATATACTACCATTGAAAAGTCTGGGGTCAGTAAGATATTTTTAAAGAAATTATATTTAGTATGCAGTATTTTGATCAAATAAATGCAGCCATTGCGAGAGTTCTTTCAAAAACACGAACATATCTTATCAACCCCAAAATTTTGAACAATTGTGTATATTTGATTAAATGCAATAATGAATCACTAATCATGTACTCATGCAATGATCCTCTTGATCAGGAAAACAGTAGTAAACGGGTGTTTAAGAAAGTGCTGTGGGATGATTGTTGCTATTTAGGGTTTTGGGGGGAAAGAAACAAAAGGGTCTTTGGTCACATTGTATGCTACAGAAACTAAATCTACTTTTAATACACATTTATAAAAT
>NW_015778213.1:0-985 GCF_001515625.1 Sinocyclocheilus rhinocerous | reverse complement strand
GTTCCGTTGGCACAGGTCACCGAGCAATCGCTCCACGCACTCCACTCCTGCCACTGCCCGTCCACTGAGGGCGCCCATGCAGAACGCAAAAACAGCATCCCAAATGGAGAAGAGAAAATATTGCAAAGAGAAGTAAGTTTCCTGAGCTGGGTTTAGCATCTTCTGATTAAGATGAATTTACCTGCCATATTTATGTCCTAAGTGTGTAATTTCTGTGCCACTAGAGGTACCAAATGGAATCGTAACCATTTGTCTGGTTCTACTTAGCATAACACCTACTCAAATAATAAAGCATGTTGCTTGCAACAGGTTATGGGTTTGAATGCATTAACTAATAAAATGTATACCTTTCGGTGCAAGTGGCTGTGGGTAAAAGCTTTTTCCATATGCATAAATGTTGAAAACATTAGTGGTGCTTTAGTATTTCATTTGCATGGGTGCAATTACTTTTCTGTGCAATGGTGCATGTGATTTTGGACAATGGGTAACCCATTTTAGCACCCATTCAGAACACCTTAAGATCCTCATAGCAACATGCTAAAAATGAAAATTAACACCTAAGGAATTACATAGCAATGCTCTGGAAACCACCTACAACAATCTTGTATAATGGTGGAACCTTCTGCCCTGGCAAAAAACAATCATATTTGTTCTGTAGAAATGCTATAATCGAGTTATATCTGGAATTCTGTTTTGAACAGAAATGACACATTTAACCTTTCAAGGTTAACTTTCTCATATATGGAACATTTGCTTCTATATAATTTCTGCTAGTATTGAAAAATTCACAATTATTTGAACACGAGTGCTTCAATTAGAATGTAATCAGGATCAGGACAGATATGATATATGAAACAGAGAGAGAGAGAGAGAGAGAGAGAGAGAGAAAGAAAAAAGATTGCATACATTTGGAATTAGGGCTACTGTCAGCCTGAATAACCCCATTAGCCCCAGGGAAAGAGGTAATAATACTGCCCGAGTGCCT
>NW_015778212.1:0-990 GCF_001515625.1 Sinocyclocheilus rhinocerous | reverse complement strand
GAATATTAAAAAGTATATTAGAATATCAGCTAATTCAGTTTGTCCGTTATTTTAGGCAAGCTGTGAGGAGGAAGACTCTCCCAAACTCTTTGCAGAAACACAAACCGTTTGTGCCAGTGAAGTCCAAGAGAGTCAGATGTTTGGTGCTGAGATGACCTCTGAACCCTCTGCACTACCAGCGTGTCCGACCGCTGGAGAAGACACAGAGCCGGACCTGAGCACTCTCTGTCAGACCAACACACCAATGTACATGCATGTCTGTGGGGGATTTCTCAGTGTGTGAGAGGATACAGGTTAACACTTTGTTTGTGTTTAGTTTGAGCTCAGCTGTAGCCGAGCACAGGCGCTCAGTTCGACCGTCCCGCAGGACCCAGGGTTCGAGGAATCCATTACGTGCTCTTGCTGCTCGAGAAGATATCCAGCAGGATTTCATGCAGTCTGAAGAAAACAGCGAAATGGAGAATAATACAGGTTTACAATGAAAATTTTTAACCGTTTTATCTTCCTGAATTAGTCAAGGCCCTGACAATTTTTTAGGTTTAGCTGATTAAACTATTTTGTCATGATTAATCTAATGTGTTAACAGCATTAAACATATTTCTTTTTTTTATCACTTTATTACTCAAGCTATGAAAAATTCTAACTGCACCTCAGCTGATGTCTCTTCCTCTGGAAAAGGGAGCAGACCCACAGTGCCATACAACAAACTTATGCTCATCCAGGTTAAAGGTATGATGGTGTATCTAATATTCATTAAATGTTCTTCTTTAATGCATTTCTGCTCAATAAAAGTATTGATTAAAAAAATCGTACGGACCCAAAACTGAATTGTAAAATTTAATTGTTTGTATTAGGCAAGGAAGCACACTTGATTTCTCAGGTTTTCATACTTGGAAATTCCATAAGATCCTCAGAGTTTCATGCGAGAGTAATGTAGGTAATGTTGTCTGTGCATGTTTCTGTTCATCCAGGGTGGAGGCAGGTGCAGGT
>NW_015778211.1:0-989 GCF_001515625.1 Sinocyclocheilus rhinocerous | reverse complement strand
CACACACACACACACACACACACGCTCATGAAAACACACTCCGGAGGAATGTGGAGGCCAGTGCAGATCCTTCATCAGCTTCTGAAAAAATATTTAACGGGAAACAAAAGCCACAAACAGGCCCAGACGTGATGCTGGAATGCGCTCGTTTCATCAGCCTCCGATTATAACACAGGTACAAACAAACAAGAACCAGTCTGAGTCTACAACACTGAGTCACAGAGTTCATGAGTCCTGGATCTTCTTCAGTGAGTCTGACTGTGTGAAGTTACTGAGAGAAAAAACTGGAAAAGTCTAGTTATTTTCACAAATCACACACCAGCTTTAAAGCAGGGTTATTTTTGTTAAAACTGAAACCATAAAAAAAACATAATTGTTACTTAAAAAATAAAATAAACTTTAACGTAACTAAAATAAAATATAAAAAACTTATTTCAGCTAGTTGATAATTCTCATTTTTGTTTAGTTAACTTGAAGTACTGAAATAACAAACAAAATAAAACTAATAAATATTATTAAATATTTTAGACATTTAAAAAAAAATAATAAAAATGACAAAAACACTACAAAATTTCTAAAACTTTAATTAAAAATTAAAGTAAAACCAGAAAATATCAAAATTAAATTTGATCCTTGCTCTCTCTCTATATATATACATATGTAATTTAACAAGTAAACAAACCAACCTGGTGTGGCTGATTATAAACAATTGTAAGAATTATTTTATTTCAGCTAGTTGCCAAGGCAACATATTAACTAAAACTAATGAATAAAAATACTAAAGAAAAATGTAATATATATATATATACAAATAAAAAAATCTAACACCAGCAGACAAACACGATCACTCACTCAACACATATTTCTGAAAGACATCTCTTCTGCTAACCCAGGCTGCATTTATTTGATCAAAAATAAAGGAAAAATTGTAAAATACTATTATGATTCAAAGCAGCTGTTTTCTATGTGAATATCTGTTAAACTGTAAT
>NW_015778210.1:0-990 GCF_001515625.1 Sinocyclocheilus rhinocerous | reverse complement strand
ATTTTTGCAGTCAGCATACTGTAGTATACACCGCACAGCACGTAGTAAGCAACACATCGCCCATTTTTTCTGCACTATCAAAGCCAATCTCACACTAAACTGAATTCATAGTACTTCATACCTCCTCGGTTCATTCAATCACAAAAGCGAGCTGTAATCCAGATAATAACGTACACAAACCTTAATGAGAAAAGAGCGCGACTTCAATTAGCTTTAAAAATAAAGCCGCGCAGCAAGTCTCCTCCAACCCAGACTTAAGGCCAATCTTCGCTACACTTTTGACGTCAGCTTTCATTTATCCGGCAAACACCTCAGTGGGGGGTCGTGTTTTCTCAGCCAGCAGGCACTTAAGTCTGCATATGCCAAGCGCACAGTAATTTACATTTCATGCGGCATTTCTAATTGAGGTTGGCCGAAGTCAATGGCACTTTATTCTAGTGGATCCCCAGCCAGCGGATGTGTGTGTGAGAGAGAGCTTTATCACAATTCTGCAGGAGATGAGTAATATTTCACAGAATACAGCAGCGTGTATAACGGTCCAGCAAAACGGGCACGACCGCGGTTTTCCCCCGGACAGACCCGTCGTTCTGCACCCTGGGACCCAGACAGCCCTGGCAGACAGCGCAACATTCATCAGCGACTGGACAAGTTCAAGCTCTGATTAATGACTTTGCATCGGTGTGGATTCAAACAGATTTCCCCTAGCCGAAAACTGCCTTCACAACCCGACAGCTCTGTGTATTTAAAAAACCCTGAAAAAAGTTAATAATCTGAGAAAATACTTCCGACGACCACTTTTAAGGAAGCTTTTCGACCAAGACGTGGAGGCTGAAAGTCAAATCACCCTTGAGGCAGTGGCTATTTGCATTAAGTGTAAAGGTCCTTGCACACTGAGTCCGAAATTTTTGTATGCGTTTTTTTTTCTTTTTTTTTCGTATTCGTCAGCCTTTCCTATCAAAATGCTTGCTACGGATGCAAAAATGCAGAAAA
>NW_015778209.1:0-989 GCF_001515625.1 Sinocyclocheilus rhinocerous | reverse complement strand
ACTTGCTATGACATTGAGAGGGTGAGAAGGCATTTTGTCAATTCTTAAGTGTCTGACAAGTTGAATAAAGTTTAGCATAACAGGAACACAAGGACGTCAAGGGGGTGATGTGAGTGACATTGCTGCTGACCTCGTGACCTCGAAGTTCCCCGGGGGTCACCGTCCCTCAAACGGAGAAAAACGCTGTAGCGAAAGGTTCCTGGATGACGGGAGGTCATCATGTGCGGAGAGTTTGACTGCCCTCGACACTCCCTCCAGCTGTCAAACGCCAGCAGCTCACTGCATTCAGTCCAACAGCCCTGAAACAATGCAGACGGAGGCGTTTCAAGACGGGAGAGAAGTTAGGAAGGACGGAATTGTGTTATTTTGCATTTAGACGAAGTGAGGATTATTTCACTTTTCTACATGCTATTCTCAAATGAGATGATCACTGTCAGAGAGAAAGAGAAAAACAACAAGATAAAGACAGACCGCAGTCTTAGAACACATGTAATGTTTATATCACGTAGTGACCCAATGTAATTGTTTATTGTTTGAAAGTTACATGTTAACTTAACTTATTTTTAAATATGAATTTAAATATTCTCAAAACTCAACATTTGATGAAATTCATTCACCTCGTGCTCACTGGAGAAACAAGCCTCTGCCAAATATTTTGTTTTATTTCAAAGATATTAAAAAAATACACCTAAACATACAATTCACTGCAGTTTCCATCTTAAATAAACACTTCTGGACGGAAAACTACAACAACTTGTATTCCTTTTCACACAAATTATGATTACAGGGGCAGATTATCAATTATCAGTAAATAAGATTTTCACACGGTTACTTGCATCACAAATTTCATGGCCATAAATAGTTGCATGAGTCATGAAAATATTTAGCAATTTTTTTAACATATATTGTACTATTGTACAACATTTTGGGTCAGTAAGGCTTACTTTTAAAATAAATTAATACTTTTATTCAGCAAGGATGCATTAAAT
>NW_015778208.1:0-989 GCF_001515625.1 Sinocyclocheilus rhinocerous | reverse complement strand
CTCTAGTGGCCACTGACACTGATGACCTGCAGGAAGAATATTAATGAAGTCAAGCCTTTTGTTGTCATACTGCCATTGGTGAAGTAGTGGAGAGTGAATGACTGAATACTCACGCTACAATCTGAGTGTTGTTGATGAGATATTCTAGCGGGTAACGGCAAGAGAAGTGATAGTAGAGGTCTGTGGAGTAACTGATGACGCCCTCTGAAGAGCTGGGCGTATCAATGTATCCTGTGATAATGACGGACTGAATGCTGGAGAACATGCTGAATGGACCAGAGGAACTGGGCACCTCATCTACAATCTGAAAATGTCCAAAGGGAAATTCAATAAAGTGCTATACAAAAATGCAATACATTTAAAACGATTTGACTATTTTTACCGTTTTAAAAAAATAAATGTTTATACTTTTTTATAATCATAATTAAACATTTTCGATTATTTTCTACATTTTACTGCTTTTTTTAAAGTATGTATATACTTTTTAAGACATTTAAAAAAACTTTTTTAACTTTATATACTTTTGTGATTATAATACATTATTTTATTTTTATAATATTTAATATGTGTATACTGTATTTTTTTACCTTTTACTATTTTTTATAATTAGTATTTATGCAGTTTTTATGATCTTATAGTTTTTTTATTTTGTATTTTCTAATACCAATTAAAATGATCTAAGAAAAAAAAGGGATTAAATTTTTCCAGCTCTTGAAGACTGAAATGTCTTTTTTTCTTCCCACCTGCAGAGACTGTCTACATGGGTTCTCCTGGCTGTGGTTGACTGGCAGATGGTAGTGGATGACAGGTGGGTTGACAGTGGTGTCAATGGTGCCCTTGCACTGGGCGTTATTGCGCTCCCCGTTCAGGGCCAGGCCGTTGAGGTCAAAGCCTGCCCACTCCGCGGTGCACAGGTTTACCTCCAGAGTGATCATGTTGGTGCCACAGTCTACCACCAGATCATTGTTGTCTAACCAAAAAGAGAGGTG
>NW_015778207.1:0-989 GCF_001515625.1 Sinocyclocheilus rhinocerous | reverse complement strand
TTAATGGCAGATCTTGCCAGAGCTAGCCAGCCCATAATAGAGCCACCTATTTATGGCTGACTAGAAATATGTCTCACATGATGAGTACAGTCTTGCATAAGCACAGCTCTAAGACAGTTCACCAGCTCAGGGTGAGTGATTCACCACACTTGGTCAGTTCCAAAGAACAGAAACCAAAAATAGATTTTTGATGTTATTATTATTATTATTATTTATATATTTTGTTTTATTTTTTGTGCTTTGCTTTGTATTTTACTTTAAGTTTTACGTTAGATTTAATTTTTTTAATTTTATTGAACTTGTTTTTTTTTGACAATGGTTCAAAAAGTTCTACACTGTAGATCCATAAGGTATATACTGTAAAATGTATTTCTAAGAGTTATCCTGCTGCTTCTCGCATTTAGACTACTATTATGCCGTTATCAGCCAAAAAAGTACTCTATTGAATGACTATTATTCCTTTTAGGGTTTCTTTAACTGTAAATTAGATGACTTGTTCTTTTTCACTTCCAAAAAAACTGAAAACATTTAACAGTATTTTACTGTAGAATTACATGAAATGTCCCATTAGATCTTTTACAGTTTTTCACCATATAGTGGTTAAAGAGTTAACTTACAGTTAACCAAGTAACATGTCATATACAGTATATATATATATATATTTATTTTTTATTTTATTTATTTTTTTCTACAGTGTACCCCTAAACAAAACCAAATCACTTGTAAATTTAAGCTGTTTTTCTTATGTGAGAAGATGGATAGATGGTTGGATTATACAATATATATACAATAACTGCAAAAATTGCTGTTGTACATGTATTAAATTATAAATGTAATATGCATTTCATGGCATTACATTAAGAGCATTTTCAAAGGATGGCAAGACAAATTAATGCATGAATGAGTAAAAAACAGAGGAAGTTCCTCCAAGACAGTGATGTATGTTGATTTATTGCTCTGTTGATGTGTGTGTACATTGCAGTTCATCA
>NW_015778206.1:0-989 GCF_001515625.1 Sinocyclocheilus rhinocerous | reverse complement strand
TGCCTTCCAAGCAGTTGACCCGGGTTCGATTCCCGGCCAACGCAGAAACTTTTCCTGCTTTAAATAACTTCGTGTAAAAGCCCGTTCACGCCAAGGACGATACTTATAACGTTTTAATAATCGTTCTAATTCTATGTCAATAGGAAAATTCACACTACAGCTGTAAGGACAATGACAGAGAAAAACGATACCGTTCTTTCAGAACATTTTTTTTTCTGGCTGATGAACGATAAAAACATGGACAGCCAATAAAGCGCTCAAGCATAGCAGAACGCTATCGTGCATTGATGTGGATGCTAGTATAGTTAGCCTATCTATAGTTCTTGGTGTGAATGAGCCTTAAGTGTAAAATATGAAAGATTTCAAAATACAAGAAAGCACAACTAGACAAAAATATTATTATCATGACCACGGTTTATATGTCATATAATAATTTATTACATTATTACAACCTATACGTTATTTTTGTAGGTTTGAGCGAAGACATAGCAAACTTTATTAAAAGCAAAGCTTTAGTCAAACCTCAGTGGTAATTCACGGTGAGAGTTCAACATCACAAATACTGTTATAAAAAGTAAAATCTGTTTTATAAAAATTCAAATCACCACAATATTTTAGCAAAAAATTACAAGCTTTGGCATCAACATTTCAATGGGACAAAACTGGGATGAACTCTTTTTTGGGGCATTTTTCAAATGTGAATTCTTACTGTAATGCTTTAATCGCTGTTGTCTTGAAAGTACAGATTCACATATTGTAAGATATGATCAACGGCGTTGAGCAGGAGAATATCAGTGTTTTCATCCAGATCCAGCTCTGAGCAGTAGTTCTTCACCGGGACAATGTAGGATGTGGCCATTCCCAGCAGCTCTGCGGCCTTCACCATCTAGACAGATCAGTAAGAGAATGAATCACGTGACGCTCATGGCAGACAGCAGAACGTGGCAAAGCATCAAGCATGACATACCGCCTGCTGAACAGCCTGGCTC
>NW_015778205.1:0-989 GCF_001515625.1 Sinocyclocheilus rhinocerous | reverse complement strand
TTTTGCTTCTCAGTTTGAGTTTTGCAAAACCGATACCAAAGTGTGTAATCAAAACTTAGAGATCTCAATAGAAACTCAAACATTTCTAATCAAACTTTCCAAACGCAAATCATTTATGCTCATTTTAGACCCTGAAACAAATGGTTAAAACAATTTATCCTAAAGAGCAATGTAATTAAATGGAGAGAGAATGGAAATGTTTGCTTAAATCTTTTGCTTCTCAGTTTTTGTTTGTGCTGGAGTTTTGAAAAAAAAAAAAAAACTCAAACTGATACCAAACTCCGAGATCAAAAGTCTTAAAAATATTTCTCATCAAATTATCCCTAGAGCAAATCATCTAAGCTCATTTTATATACTGGAAACAAATTGTGTAGAAACAATTTCCACTCCAAAATTGCAGAAATTGACATTTAATTACAAAGAAACAACAAGTAGCATTAAATTAAGTATTTTTTTTTTATTATTATTTTTAAGTTTTGTTGCTCAATACTATTATTGCACAGTGTGTCAACACTTTTCTCATTTGTCAAAAAAGTCTCCCTAGGTATTTTAGGAGAAACATCTGAGATAAAGTTGAGACTGATATCTGCAAAGTCTCCTGAGTAACCTCTGAGCAATAAAACTTTCTCCTGGGTTATTTAATGCACCGCACTGGGCTAAATAAACAACGCAACGGCGAGCGTTTCTCCTTGCCATATTTCAGCAGGCTTCGTTTAAACCACATGTGCCACCGAAACCCCACAATAACAGAACACGAGCGCAAATAGAAACCACCTTGCGGTTGGGATCAGGCGTTGAGAGCTTGAAATAGTGACTTTGACACGTCTCCGAGGAGAACAGATACTCTTTGGGAATGGCATCTTCCTGATCGAGTTCTCTCATCGGGGGGACTGGTGATTGTGGAACATGTGGCCGGAGAGTTCTTTGCAGAGCTCCCGTGTGCTGTCTGACTGCTTTATGCATCTCAAAACACGCTCGCATACTTTCAG
>NW_015778204.1:0-989 GCF_001515625.1 Sinocyclocheilus rhinocerous | reverse complement strand
TTTCACTCAAGTAATGGAGTTGAGTACTTTGTCCGCCTCTGCCAAGAAGACATAAAAATGACTAAAAAAACCGCATAATTTAATGAGGGAATGAAACTTTGCAAGTGCTTTAAGACCCTCAAAATACACATATTTTTTTCTCCGATTTTTGACAGTTATTTTTAAGAGATATAGCCATTTAAAAAATAGTAATGATAAAAATAAATGGGACACGGGTATGTATGGAGTACCATTAGCTGCCAAAAAATACTTTTTGTACTTTTTGAAGTTATATTAGCGTCCAAAAACGTTTTGCTATATTATTGCAAAAAAAAAAAAAAATCCCCATATCTTAAACTCTTTTGCAACTGATTTAGCAAGCAAAATGAATTTACTCATATTTATATTTACTAATATTTATGTTGTTTTGTAGAAATAAATATGTAGGTTTCATAAATTTGGACTGCTTTTTTTTGTTTTTTTTGCAATCATGAGTTATAAATTCAAATGAATTTAATTAAATTCTATTAATTCCAAAAGGGTTAATACTGTTAATTCTCAGATTATATGTTCTTATAAATTTCATTCAATTATATATTTAAATTTCTATTTAAATTAAATTATATATTGAATATTTCTCATCATTATTGAAATATATCTCATCCCAGTTTTTTCTTTGGTGTGGTGCATGTGTAATTTTAAGTTTCAAAAGAATTTCTCAATTTTTTAATTAATCAAAAAACAAAGTTAATGCAGTAATAACATGGTAACATTCAAAACTTTTATTTATTTATTTTTTTAACATTTATTCATTAATCAGAAGTTGCTGATCAGATATATTATGGTTTTAGTTGAAACATATTAAGTTATGACTATTTTATAAAACAATGATTCTTCAGGTCTGTGAATGTGAAAATTGAATTCAGGTTTTGAATGCATTAAGAGGGTTAAAAAAATCTTACTGATCCCAAACTTTTGATAGTGTGTCAAAAAAAAAAAAAAAAATAGGC
>NW_015778203.1:0-988 GCF_001515625.1 Sinocyclocheilus rhinocerous | reverse complement strand
TGCAAGATGGAAGCTTTGTCACCTGAAACAGGTTTGTTAAGTTCTAGAAGAACTTGCGAAATGGGGCGACAGGTCCTGTGAGGATTCCTTCGACGATGAGAAGAGAAGTTATCTGATGAACTCATTCCTGCAAACATAGATGTCTCAAGGCATCGGCATAAACAAGTTTGGTCTCATCATGCTGGGCTGCAAAGATAACCACAGTGGCGTCTATTACCCAGTTGTAACTTGTAACCAACTTGCCATAAGCTTTACAGAGGTAAAAAGTCACATAGCAACACACAGCCTGACAATAAAGCTGATAAACTAAGAGCTTTTACTGTAAAGATATAAAACGCATGACGTTAAATGCATTAGGCTATACTATATATATCAAATAAACTATAAGGCCGATCCAGCAACTGCATCACACACTATGGTAAACTTAACAATGATCATATAGAGAAATTTACCCTTTAAAGCCGCTGTTAGTTCCTGTAAATACTTGGGTTTGCTGAGATAACTGGCATAATCCAAGAGCTTCAGCTTGAAATATTCGCAAACAATCAACCGTATAAGATCCGTAAGATGACGGATACAATGATATATACATTCAAAATGCAACATAAAGTAAGTATATAAAAGACATCAGACGTGTTAACTAGGAGCGCTGTGTATTAGCATTAGCAGCTCCATGGAAAACTAACGTAAACACGGTCAGTCAGCATGTTACAGTACCCTCAATCTGCAGAAGCATGTTTAGTTGCTGCTGTTTTTTAAAAAAGTGTAAAATGAAATAAATTGTAACATAAAATGTGTGCGCTCATATGAATGATTAGTATCTGATCACCTTCTCGTTGGATTTTCAGCTGTTTACGAAGCGCTCAGTCGTCATCAGTTGATCAGCGTTTCTGTTTCAATCAGGAAGTTGGTTGAGTTCTGCTATTCCCTGCAGAAAACCACGCAAAAGCACAGTCTCGTCTTTCTTTCTTTCTTTCTTTCTTTCTTT
>NW_015778202.1:0-989 GCF_001515625.1 Sinocyclocheilus rhinocerous | reverse complement strand
TTTGGTAAATTATTTATTTAGTAAAAACACACTCAACTTTTAGATGAACTGCCCCCAACTGATCAATATTAAATGCAAATTGCAGGTGCAATTAAACTTTAAATAAGGTTTTTCTGAATTATTTTTTAATTTCATGTTATTGTTTTACTTCTATCAGGTTATAATATCTAAATATTTGATATTGAAATATTCTATTCATAATAAATTACATTCACTTCCTTTTAATTTTGTAGGACACTATTAATACTAGTTATATTGTTTAAATTTGTTCCCTGGTATCTGCTTATTATACTGCGTTTTTAAGGGGCTTGGTTTGCTCTTTTTGTAAAAACTGGCAACCCTTCATCTGGAGCTTTAATCGAGAGAGGGAAGAGTTCAGTAGTGACTAGAAGGAGAACAGCAGTATGCAAACTGAACAGCTGCTACTGTTAGTTCTGACTGAGTAGTGTAAATTATACACACCTTATAACCGCGTCATTATTTGACTCCAGCCTGCTGATGACTGACACGCTGCTCTCACTGCATCTTCTGCGTCATTAAAATGTGATCGATTAATTTGAGTGTCAAGATGAGAGACAGAAGCTTATTGTCAGCTGGTTCCGATCAGTGTCAGATCGTTGTTGCATTCTCAATATGTAGTAATTTTGCCTCATATACAGGATTATGGAAATTCGCTGTAACAAGCAGGTTGTTCGTTACTGCGGCAACCGCTTGTGTGTCCACGTTGAATGCAATTCTCGTGTGTAAATTTCGTCTTTCTCCGTGTTTTTTTGGCAAATGGCAGGGTCTCAATCTCACGTGCTGCACATGAGTTAACCATGCCCACTTATTTACATGTCACGGTAGAGCCCGACCGATTTATCAGTCTGCCGATTTTATCGGCCGATATGAGCCTGTTGCAGATATATCGGCGTATATGTTGCAGATATGCCACGATATGAAAATTTTTTACAGAACATAAAACGCAGATAAAATGCTTGTAAATGGTG
>NW_015778201.1:0-989 GCF_001515625.1 Sinocyclocheilus rhinocerous | reverse complement strand
TGTGTGTGTGTGTGTGTAAGCAGCTTAAATTAAAACTAAATCTGCCTTGACTCATCCGATATCCAGCTGGTAGTTGCCAAAGAGAGCGAAAAAAGTCTCCCACATACAAACTGACAGAACAGAACACACAAATATAGAAACAGAGAGGCGAGACGTGACAGCTTTCCTCAGACTGTACGAGACAACGTCTGGGGATTACAAACTACACAAACAAAGTTCAGGACAAAATGAACCTAGATATCAGCAATCACATATAGCTCAAAATTATGGCCTGTTGCATGACGACAGTGATTACGTACTGTAAATGTGACACTTGTGCATCTTTAATTTAATGGCTAAAATTTGATGTATATTTTGTTTTTGCATATTTTTCCTTTATTAAAGACCTAAATGACCCTAGATCTCACCATAATTACACTTTAAGTACAAAATACTGTAATGGTGCATGTTGCCATCATACACACCCATCTGGATATTTAATATATACTAAATTTACAAATAAATAAATAAATACAAAATTTACAAATACATCTGAATGGTTTTGATTGTAGTTGTCATCTTATAATGACAAATTTAATCCATATAGAATACTATATAAATATTTAAATTAGGCTAAACATTAAAACTACACATATACCTTTGTTTTGAACTTAAAATTCCAGGACCAAAGGTTGGCAAAACTATGATAATAAATCCTAAATGTGTATTTAAGCATTTCAAATCACATAAAACTTTGCGTATTGCTGTATAGTTAGGAGCTATACAGATTTTTTAAAGGTTTTTTAATGCAAAACCTCCACGTCAACTCGACCACATTTAACTGTCCAGGCGGGTCGAAGTACATCATTTATCATTCGTTTTACTTTTCAAATTCCTCTACAATACTTATAAAGTTAACAAATTAGAAGGTGATTGAAAATATACTCGAACGTCCAAAAATGTTAAACTACAACCTGTTAGAACTAAGATTCGCTCGTTAGCATCGAGCT
>NW_015778200.1:0-989 GCF_001515625.1 Sinocyclocheilus rhinocerous | reverse complement strand
AATCTCATAACAGGATCCAAAGGGCAAGTAGTATTGTGTAAATGCTAATATTGTTATGTAGCTGAGTAAAATTACAGTAATATGAACATTTATTATTTAGAATTATACAAACACACATTTAAGTAATACTTGAAATCAAATAAAAAATATATTATTGATAAAAATATTATTAAAAAAAAATGCAGTGTTTTTAAAACATTTAAACGCAACTTTTTTTCTTATGCTGGACAAACTTATAGATCTATAAAGCACTACAAAGAATCAGATCAGTCTATATTCTCACTCCTTGCAATCCACAGCAGTTGCTATAGCAACAGGTTGATCCTTTGCCAAAGCCGCTGTAAAGCCAGGTCTGAGGTTCATTACGGCATCATTACCATAGCGGTGCTTGACAGTATTCAATAATTCACATTCAAAGGCCTGAAACGGAGCAATAGCCTCAACCAAACCATGCTCATAACGCTTGCACAGTGTAAATCATGCGAGTTCCAGCAATTGTTTTATAAGGACTGGCAAACAAACACTGAGTGGGAACATATGCGAGCTGAAATCAAAGTTTATTTTTCCTCAGGAAGTACAAATGCCAAATTTCCCACACTGCAGAAATGATTGCATAGAAATTCTACAGTAAAAACCAGTTAATTAATTAACTGTATGTGATAAATGCTATTATGTTAAAAAAGACAATGCATGTAAATTTACTGTACAATTTAGTAATTTAAAAACAGTAATTATTGTGTGTTTTTTATAAGTATAACATAGAAATTATCTTTTTATGCTGAAAATATATATTGATTTAATATTCCTTATATGTAAAATAATGTTAATTATTAAATAATGTGAAATATTATATTTACAAATATAAAATATAAGTTAAATATTTGTAAAATAAGGGTAAAATTATGTTTAATATTGAATATTGTCACTGTACCATAAAATTAAAACATTTCATAACTGATAAGTGAGAACTATGTATGCTATTTTTTTTT
>NW_015778199.1:0-989 GCF_001515625.1 Sinocyclocheilus rhinocerous | reverse complement strand
AAACAGTATGATAGTGAGCGTTTCACCACTTTTTTCCACCTCCTTAAAATGTTCAAAGTATGTCGAGCGTTCAGGATCTTACGCACACTGCGGTGAGTGTTTCAGTCTTTAACACCAAATGCACAAGCTGAAGTTTGAACTACCTAAGGTGGAATAGCGTGGAGCTGTTTTGCATTCTTTTTGTCCCAAAGGTAAAAAGAATCTAAGAACTGTGTCTTCATCTTAGGTTTTTCAGTGGTCCCAAGGTCATCATGAAAGTAATAGGAAAGTCTTTGAAGATGAATGGAATCATCTTCGTGCTCATGTTTTGCGTCTTTGTCATGTTTTCCATTCTTTTCCGACAAAACTTAAGCAAGTCCGATCCAAAGCGATTTGGTTCCATGCTCAATACCATGTCTACACTTCTCCAGCTGTTGACACTTGATGATTGGATTAGCGTCTATTACACCAGTCGAGACAATGGTATGCTACAGAAACATGTTCACAGGCTTATATTTTTGCATAAGAGAAAGCTAACCTACTGATCTACTATTTAAGCTGCTTCTTCTGCTTCTTCTTTCTCCTCTTCTTATTCTAAGACTAAATTTGGACTGTGTCTCCTCCTAGAGATTTGAAGCTACAACCACCAAACTCGGGTCAGACCTTCCGACTAGTCTGACTCGGGTTGCTATATCTTTTCTAACTGATTGGACTTATGATTTTCGTTAAACGGTTGAACAAAATCTATGAAAAGTCCCATAGACTTTTATTGCGAGGATCAAAGCTTTTGTAAAGTAAGAGTTTAAGCTGTCTACCACTAGCAAAGGTTAATGACTATCCTAGGACAAAATGTTAAGTCATGCTAGCAACATACTAATTCATGCTAGAAATGTGCTAATCATGCTAGAATCATGTTAACAACACGCTAGAAACATGCTAGCAGCAACATGTCAGCATGTTAAAACGTTAAAAACATTAGCAACATGCTAATCATGTTAACATGTTAATCA
>NW_015778198.1:0-989 GCF_001515625.1 Sinocyclocheilus rhinocerous | reverse complement strand
TACATGCATTTACACTGCACTTACAAATTGCATAAATAATGTTATAAGATACATGTTTTAAATTCATAAGCTGGAATATAGAAATTTGAAATAATAGAAAAAAATAGAATGATACTTATAAATATGAAATTAAAATTGCCAGTAGGTGGCAGCAAGCCACTGTCTTAATCAGTGAGTCACTTATTTAATCATTTATTCAATAGATTTTTCAAAATGACTGATTCATTCAGGAAGGAAGAGACTGTTTTTCTGAATGGATCAGTGAATCACTGACTCACATGATTTGTTCAAAACACAAATTCTTTCAGTAAGGAAACAGCACTGTGTGTTGCTGCAGAGACCCTCAACATGGCTTTGTTTAAGACTGTTTTTGTAAGCAAAATACAGCAAAAAAGACAATATTGTCTCTACAATTTAAATCACTTAATATTTATATCTGGTTCATTGAATTGTTGCCCTGACACGCAGAAAAGTGCTACACATCATGCAAACCAAACCGTTCATATAATCGCTGTAAATGCATGTGTGTCTGCAGGAAGACTGCATATAATTCTATGATTAAATACCTATATTTGTTGCTTCACAGTGACAGTGCACACTAACAAATAAACGCCCTGATTGATTCAAACCCAAACTCGTGATTTCGATTATTAATTTCAAGTGATTCACTAGCAAAAACCAGTAAAGAGCCATTCATTTTCGAATTGCGACATCACTTGTGATGATTTTAAAAAGGGTGATTTTCGAAACTCAGAATCAAACCATTGCGTCGCTGTTACGAAGCATGCCAATCAGATCTTGTGTCGCAAATCATTTGATTCAGATCAGGACTTCGGAGCGGCTTCGTGAATCATTTGATACAGATCGGAACTAAGCGGGTTCATGAATCTTTTGATTCAGATCAGGACTTCGGAGCGTGTATCATTTGATCGGAACTTCGGAGTGGGTTTGCGAATCGTTATTCAGATCTGGACTTCGGAGCGCGTATC